>NC_060152.1:34446931-34448536 GCF_021292245.1 Micropterus dolomieu | reverse complement strand
CCCCCCCCCTCTCTCCCCCCCCCCCTCCCTCCCCTCTCTCTCCCTCCCTCCCCTCCTCCCCCCTCCCCTCTCTCTTTCTCCCCCTCCCTCTCTCTCCCCTCTCTCTCCCTCCCTCCCCTCCTTCCCCCTCCCCCTCTCTCTCCCTCTCTTTCTCCCCCTCCCTCTCTCTTTCTCCCCCCCTCTCTCTCCCCCTCCCTCTCCCCCCTGATGTTCACTTTTGATTGACACTGTCAGAAAGGTATTAATTACCTGCATGTTTGTAATTGGGCTGATTGGACATCAGATACCTGGACAGCTTTATATTGACAGGTGTTTCTAATATTTTGGCCATCATATGTCCACACAGAATATTAGGACACCCGTCAACATGTTGCCCTCCAGCACAACAAAACCACCAACCACAAGGACCTCAGGAATAAACATAAAGTAGAAGTGTTACCTGAGTGGACTGCAGTAACTGTGCAGGTGTGCAGGTGTACAGGTGTGCAGATGTGCAGGTGTGCAGATGTGCAGGTGTGCAGGTGTGCAGATGTGCAGGTGTACAGGTGTGCAGATGTACGGGTGTGCAGATGTACAGGTGTGCAGGTGTACAGGTGTGCAGATGTGCAGGTGTGCAGATGTGCAGGTGTGCAGGTGTGCAGGTGTGCAGATGTGCAGGTGTACAGGTGTGCAGATGTACTTATGTACAGATGTGCAGATGTACAGATGTACGGGTGTGCAGATGTACAGGTGTACAGGTGTGCAGATGTACAGATGTACAGGTGTGCAGATGTGCAGGTGTGCTGGTGTGCAGGTGTGCAGGTGTGCTGGTGTACAGATGTGCAGGTGTGCAGGTGTACAGATGTGCAGGTGTACAGATGTGCAGGTGTACAGGTGTACAGATTTACAGATGTGCAGGTGTACAGGTGTACAGGTGTGCAGGTGTACAGATTTACAGATGTGCAGGTGTACAGGTGTACAGATTTACAGATGTGCAGGTGTACAGATGTACAGATGTGCAGGTGTACAGATGTACAGGTGTGCAGGTGTAATGATGTACAGATGTGCAGGTGTGCAGATGTGCAGGTGTACAGGTGTACAGATTTACAGATGTGCAGGTGTACAGGTGTACAGGTGTGCAGGTGTACAGATTTACAGGTGTGCAGGTGTACAGATTTACAGATGTGCAGGTGTACAGGTGTACAGATGTGCAGGTGTACAGGTGTACAGATGTGCAGGTGTACAGATGTGCAGGTGTGCAGGTGTACAGATTTACAGATGTGCAGGTGTGCAGATGTGCAGGTGTACAGGTGTACAGATGTGCAGGTGTACAGGTGTACAGATGTGCAGGTGTGCAGATGTGCAGGTGTACAGGTGTACAGGTGTACAGATGTGCAGGTGTACAGATGTGCAGGTGTACAGATGTGCAGGTGTACAGGTGTGCAGATGTGCAGATGTACAGATGTGCAGGTGTGCAGATGTACAGGTGTGCAGGTGTGCAGGTGGACAGATGTGCAGGTGTACAGATGTGCAGATGTGCAGGTGTACAGATGTGCTGGTGTACAGATGTACAGATGTGCAGGTGTACAGATGTGCAGATGTGCAGGTGTACAGGTGTACAGGTGT
>NC_060152.1:34445741-34446911 GCF_021292245.1 Micropterus dolomieu | reverse complement strand
TGTGCAGGTGTACAGATTTACAGGTGTGCAGGTGTACAGATTTACAGATGTGCAGGTGTACAGGTGTACAGATGTGCAGGTGTGCAGGTGTACAGATTTACAGATGTGCAGGTGTACAGATTTACAGGTGTGCAGGTGTGCAGATGTGCAGGTGTACAGGTGTACAGATTTACAGATGTGCAGGTGTACAGATGTGCTGGTGTACAGATGTACAGATGTGCAGGTGTACAGATGTGCAGGTGTACAGGTGTGCAGATGTGCAGATGTACAGATGTGCAGATGTGCAGGTGTACAGGTGTGCAGGTGTACAGATTTACAGGTGTGCAGGTGTACAGGTGTACAGATGTGCAGGTGTGCAGATGTGCAGGTGTACAGGTGTACAGATGTGCAGATGTGCAGGTGTGCAGGTGTGCAGATGTACAGATGTGCAGATGTGCAGGTGTACAGGTGTGCAGGTGTGCAGGTGGACAGATGTGCAGGTGTACAGATGTGCAGGTGTACAGATGTACAGATGTGCAGGTGTACAGATGTACAGATGTGCAGGTGTACAGGTGTGCAGATGTGCAGGTGTACAGATGTACAGATGTGCAGGTGTACAGATGTACAGATGTGCAGGTGTACAGATGTACAGATGTGCAGGTGTACAGATGTGCAGATGTGCAGGTGTACAGATGTACAGATGTGCAGGTGTACAGATGTGCAGATGTGCAGGTGTACAGGTGTACAGGTGTGCAGGTGTACAGATGTGCAGGTGTGCAAGTGTACAGATGTGCAGGTGTGCAGGTGTACAGATGTGCAGGTGTGCAGGTGTACAGATGTGCAGGTGTGCAGGTGTACAGATGTGCAGGTGTGCAGGTGTACAGGTGTGCAGGTGTACAGGTGTACAGATGTGCAGGTGTGCAGGTGTGCAGGTGTACAGATGTGCAGGTGTACAGATGTGCAGGTGTACAGATGTGCAGATGTGCAGGTGTACAGATGTACAGATGTGCAGGTGTACAGGTGTACAGGTGTGCAGGTGTACAGATGTGCAGGTGTGCAGGTGTACAGATGTGCAGGTGTACAGGTGTACAGGTGTACAGGTGTGCAGGTGTACAGATGTGCAGATGTACAGATGTACAGATGTGCAGGTGTACAGATGTACAGATGTGCAGGTGTACAGATGTACAGATG
>NC_060152.1:34433063-34445641 GCF_021292245.1 Micropterus dolomieu | reverse complement strand
GTGTACAGATGTGCAGGTGTACAGATGTGCAGGTGTACAGATGTGCAGATGTGCAGGTGTACAGATGTACAGATGTGCAGGTGTACAGGTGTACAGGTGTGCAGGTGTACAGATGTGCAGGTGTGCAGGTGTACAGATGTGCAGATGTGCAGGTGTACAGGTGTACAGGTGTGCAGGTGTACAGGTGTGCAGATGTGCAGGTGTACAGATGTGCAGGTGTACAGATGTGCAGGTGTACAGATGTGCAGATGTGCAGGTGTACAGGTGTGCAGATGTGCAGGTGTACAGGTGTACAGATGTGCAGGTGTACAGGTGTACAGGTGTACAGATGTGCAGGTGTACAGATGTGCTGGTGTGCAGATGTGCAGGTGTACAGGTGTACAGATGTGCAGATGTGCAGGTGTACAGGTGTGCAGGTGTACAGATGTGCAGATGTGCAGGTGTACAGATGTGCAGGTGTACAGGTGTACAGATGTACAGATGTGCAGGTGTACAGATGTGCAGGTGTGCAGGTGTACCTGTGTGAAGTCCTGCACACACGTATCCTGTTAATAAAACAGCTGCACATCAGGAGCCTCAGTGGGTTTTAATCAGGTAAAGCTTTTCATGAAAAAGGAAACCGTCCCAACAGCTGAAATATATTTTTGTTGTTGTGTTTAACGTAATTAAATGAATTTTATTTTTGGGTACTAATAAAGTTTGATTGAAGGCAGTCCGGGATCCTCATCCACGGAGTCACGCTGTGCTTTTATTCTCAAATAACAACAACAATTTCCAGTTGTGTGTTATCTTATTTTGGTGGACTTGACTCCGCCCCTGAGCGCCTCACCTGGCTGAACAACTGTTTTGTTGCGTTTGGGGACCGTTTGACTTGCTAATACGGTGCGTTCAGGTGCTGCGGGAAATATCACACACAGCCTAAATACCCAACGTGTATGTTAACACTAGTTATTACTTATTTCTGGCTTAAACCAAAACTTGTAGACTATTTCTACACTATATTATGTGTGTGGTGGAAGAATTACTCAGATCTTTTACATAAGTGAAAGTACTAATGTGTAGAAACTTGAAGTCATCGTGGTTTTCACACTGTGTGACAGGAGGTCGCACGCTACATGAGCTGACAGCGACTCTGTCTCGTCTCCAAACCAGGATCGGTCAAGAGAGGACATGTGGAACAGGAGTTTTTATTATTATAAAGACAAAGAATGTGGGTGAAAGAATGGATCAGTGCGAGTGTGTCTGAGCTGGAAATATATCTGGCATGCTGCAGTGAAAATTATTTTCCTTAGACCAACACGAATGTTGACATTTAGTGATTTTTTTTCTTAAATACCCATGAAAATGCACAGAGTTTGGTGGGTGCTTTGGGAAGTAAGACTCCTCCATGTATCTGTGCACGGCCTGTGCTTCCTGTGGCCGGCCTGCAGGAGGCGCTGCAGGCCGCTCTTTCCTCCTCCTCCTCGGCGTGTGTGTGTGTGTGTGTGTGTGTGTGTGTGTGTGTGTGTGTGTGTGTGTGTGTGTGTGTGTGTGTGTGTGTGTGAGGCTTCCCCCGCTATAAAGCTGCGAGAGGCGGCTGGAGGATGTAAAGGCTCTCCTGCAGCCAGAGGAGGAGGAGGAGGATGAAGCTGTGTGTCCGTCAGCGTGGAGCTGATCTCAGTTCAGTCCGTCTGAGCTGAAACTGAAAAACTTTCTGATGCTTTTCCACTCTGGAGCTTCTTCTTCTTCTTCGTCTTCTTCTTCATGCACCTCTGAGAAGGTAAATAAACTCTCTCACGTTCCTGCGCGTGAGGATTTTATTTCACCGTAACGTTTGTGTGTCTGCTGCTGACATCTGTGGTCTAATATTCTATCTTTGAGAGATGCTGCTTTCTTATATCATCCTTCTAAATGTGTGCTCTTCTGGTATTTTATAGATCAGTAAATATAATAATATCTAGAAGTAAATATCTTCCTTTTAACGTCTGCGTGGTCTGAAGCAAAAGCCAGTTTCTTTTAAACAAACTGAGATGATGTAAGCTGCAGCTCTGCAGGAAACAGCTGCTTGTTTCAGAGTTTAAAAAGACTCTTTACTCAGATTTTACTCAGAATTGTGTAGTTTATGGATTTAGTTGGAGACGTGAAGGTCTGAATCATCTCAGCTGGTTCTCAGACTGTGAAATGTTGGAGGATGTAAATGAAGTTGTGTTACATTCATTCATCATTCCTACAGAGACGCCTGCTGGGGCTTTTGACTGATGTAATATTGTTACCACCAGACATATCTAACGGTTAATAAATCATTTAGCAAAACTTGTTAAAAATCTCTTTTAGCTCAACTCAAAACTACAATCTGATTAATGAAGACAATGTGACTTTTTGTGATTTACTTTCTTAAATACCCAGAAAAATGCACAGAGTTTGGTTGGTGCTGGGCGAAGCACCAACCAAATTATTAAATATAGTTATTTCTCACTTCTGAACATGTTTCCTGAGCAGCTTGTATCTGATCCATAAAGAATCCGTATTAAAGCTGCTATAAAGCTCTCGAGCTCTAGGTGATGTTTATCCAGAGGTGATGTTTCCTCACAGGGGCTTATAGTGTGAGGGGCTGTTTTACTGTACTCACGGGGGCCAAAACAGAGAAGCTGGGCCCCACAAGTTGAAAAGGCTGTTTGAGGGTTCAGTATGAATGAGGTTCAGGTTCGGGGTCGGGTCACTTTGTGTTAAAAAGAGGTTTGGACATGGTGGGGCTCAGATTGGAGGTGTGACGATGAGAAGACATTTTAACACTGTTTTGAGGGGGGGGTGGAGTCCTCCAAGAAGATTCTGAGCATTAAACACTCCTGCATTCTGGAGACTTTTCTGCACAAAGTTATGGTGGAAATGTTTTTTTATATAAAGGGAAACACAACATTGTCGGGTGTCTTTAAACAAGAGTCTGGAGCTGCTCTGTATGAAAAGCGACATGAGATAACTGCTGTTAGTTGGTGTAATATAAATAAAATTGAACTGACCTGAGCTAAATTCAGGGGACAATTCAAAATGTAAAAAATCAAACAGACTAAAATGATCAGAAGCTGGTTTCTTTTTTTGTACTGTGCACGTCTGTTTCTTCTATTTTTAAAATGCATTGCAGGTTTTCTTGCAAATAAACCTTTCTTAAAAGCATTTTCATTGGTTAGTTTACATTTTCAGAACATTTTAACAAAAGTGAGGGGACCCAGCGTCCCCTGTGTAACTGACACCTGTGGGTGTTACTGACGTGTCCCCAAATTGTAGTTTGTAGTTAAAGGGATAGTTGAGGATTTTTGAAGCAGGACTGGCCCCTTTTCCACTGCACAGTACCGGCTCCACTCGCCTTTGTTTGTGTTTCCATTGTGTAGAAATGTTGCACCTGTACCTGCTAACAGGTACTTTTTTTTCGTATCACCTCACTTCCGTCGAGGTTCCAAGCGAGCTGAGGGAAACTAAAATGTAACGTGAAAACACGACAGACTGCTGATTGGTCAGAGAATATTCACTATTCACTGCATCATCATTGCTGCACCAGACAGAGGCAACAGGAAGTTTTATATTTTACAGTTTGTGTGGAATTTCATCACTAAATCCACTTCTGAGAAGTTTTGAGGTGAAATCAGCTGTGTACGAGAAGTGATGGCGGAACAAAAATGTGCTTGAATATTTTCGGAGTTGAGGAGCTCCGCTAGTGGCAGCTGGAAGGTTTTCATACCGCTTATCTGTCTTTACATTCTGAGGTTGAAACTTAACTTAAAAAAGAGAAAGCTGTGTGGATCGCTGGTGTGTGTGTCGCATTGAACGTTACGTGTTGTGTGTGGCGTCGCTATGACGACAAGCTACGTACTATCTCTGGGTACTGTCTGCAATGGAAAACGGAGGACGACCAAACCGAGTCGAGTCGAGCTGGTACCGGTGATGGAAAAGCGACATTATACGCAGTCAGCGTATCAGCTCGATAAACTGCCCAGACTGGAGAAGCAGCTGAAGCGAGAGGCATCGTACCGGACAGAGTCAGCTGCTAACATGTTTCAACCACCTGAAAGGAGACTCGCTGAATAAAATCAAGACTGAACCATTTGAAAGAACGCGTTTACTTAATCGTGAAGACGGAGATTAAAATTTAGGTTAATTAAACTTCTGACCCGTTTTAAACCGTCATGCAGATACAGATTCATGACGTTGTCGTCCTTGTGTGACAGACCTGCTAACCAGTCACAAGCGGCATGCGCCACCTGGCGCGGGGCGTGCACGTTTTACAACAACAAACCAAACGTTTTGTCCGGCGTCAACTCACACTGACGTGTTTCAGCGGCGGAGAGTTTAGCCTGCACGTTGTTAACGTGTTGTTCATTTGTCCTTTCCTGTGCTTCAACTACGGAGAACTGGGACGAGTTCAGCGCACACAAAACGTAGCAAAACAACAACCTTTTCGCAGTTGATTGGATAACACCTGAGACACGCCCACCAAACAGAAGAAAACATATATATATATATATGTTATTATGTTAACATACATATAAGTCTGTTGCAGAACGTTGCGTAACATTGCACGGAAACGTGTCGTTCAATCCGAAAATGTTGCAAACCGGTGCTGAAGGTTGTGAGATTGAACTCGCCCCAGCTCTCTGTGAGCCGGTTTCGTTCTGCTCTGTGCAAACTTCAATTAAAAAAATCACAGATCAAATCGTAATCGCAACACCTGGCAGAAAAATCGCAATTAAATTTTTTCCCCAAAATCGTTCAGCCATAATTAAGAATATTTTCAGCACTTTACAGCCATTTTCTTTGGAACTATAGTGCACGACCAAGTTGCCCTTACGCATAGGAATGCAGATGTTTTATTGTTGAGGAAACAGAACCTAACCTCACGTTTTGGGGTAATTCTTATTCCTAACATTACAATAACATTTCAGAATTTGTGCTTTTGTTTTGCTGCATAACTGCAGAAATACACATGTGAACTGTACATGCACATCCAGCAGGTGTGTTTGTCTTTGTGGTCTTTATTGCCAGCACACTCAAGAACTAAGACATCTCGTGTGGCTTCTCCACACGTAGTCAAAATAAATCAAGTAAATTAAAGCAGTGAAACAGCAGTGGTTCTAGTGTCAGTGTTAGGTTGGGGAACGTGAGTGTACATTAACATGTTCACAAAAGTATCTGGACACCCGAACACACCAAGACCAGGAGAACCAGAGCAAAGGTTCAGAATCCGTCCTCCGCTTCAAAGTTGAAGAGCAGTGAGGAAACGCTCGGGGAGGAGATGTAAATGTTGGTGTGCAGGTGAGATAAAAACCTGCACGTCTGATCTGGACTCTGCTGCTGCAGACTCAGATCATCACACTGACCAACCCTTTCATGTACAGCGTCCATCTCCGATAATCATTTTAAATTTAGATTTTCCTCCTTCCAGGCAGCCGCTGGTTTCACCTCGTTCCTTTCTCTGCTGAATCCTACACACTCATTATCCGGTTCACTCGATAATCGATATGAAGTAAAGCGGTTTCTTTAAAATGAAAGCAAGGCCTCGTTACAGCAACGTGTCCTAACTGCGTGTCTGTCACAGCGACCGCTAACAGGACAGCAGGAACACGGGAAGCACGTTCAGTCATTTAATTATGTCAAGACAGGTGAGCAGGGAGAGGAGATCAAAGCCCAGGTAAGAACGTCAAACGTCCAGCACAGACAAACAAATCCAACAGGGATCAAAATCCAAAACCCAGGTAAAAAGGAGACACCGGGAGAAGATGAATCAAAAGACATGTATGAACTGGCACATACACGATCATGCTGCTTTCCAGGCAGTGGGGGGGGGAGGGGTTTATTGGCATGAATGTAAAACAACAATGTTGCCAAAGCTACAAATAAATTACAAAAGAACACTTCATTTTATACATTTCATCAAATAAAGTAAATGAAACGGTAAAAGTGTGTGTGTTAAAAAACTAAATAATAATAAAAAATATATATATTAATTAAAGCTGCAAGCAGCGTTGGGCGGGCCCTTGCACGAGTAGCGCGTCGGGGTGTGAGGCGGCCGCGTTGCGTATTATGGAGCTCTGCAGTGTGCGGCTATGAATTTGCTACGTGCTTCGGACGCTGCATGAAGGTGTTATACGTCACTTCCTGTGTTCCCTTTGTGGCGCTACATAGCACTTGGTGCTATGAATACAAATGAATATTGGCTTGTAGATGTGTTCAGGGTGGGACGGTTATCAAGCACGTAAATTTTTGTGCAGATGTGAGCATGTACACTGAAGTGTACACTGAACAACTTCCTGTGTCATGGCGAAGAGTTGATCTTTGACGCCACGCCACGGACACGCCCATTGACGAAAACTTGCAAATAGCACAACTTTTCATCTTCAATGCCTTTAGAAGGCATAGAAGGCAAGAAAATCCCTAGGAGGAGTTCGTTAAAGTACGGAGTGTATAAATCGCCAAAAATGAGCATTAAATCCAAAATGGCCGACTTCCTGTTGGGTTTAGGCTATGGCTCCAAGAGGCTTTTTTGTGCGTCTGGACAAGATACACGTACCACAGAAAATTCGTACACGTAGGTGAAACGTGCGACGGGGGCTGCTTCGTTAAAGGTCACTTCCTGTTGCCAGCAGGTGGCGCTATGACTGTGGGTGAATGTCGGCATGTACATGTGTTCAGGGCGGGACTCTCATCCTACATGTACAGTTTGGTCCAGATGTGAGCATGTACACTGAAGTTACGACAACTTCGTGTGTCATGGCGAAGAGTTGATCTTTGATGCCACGCCACGGACACGCCCATTGACGAAAACTCACAGATAGCAGAAATTTTCATCTTCAATGCCTTTAGAAGGCACAGCAGAAATTTGAAATCGATCCGCCAAAATCCCTAGGAGGAGTTTGTTAAAGTACGAAGTGTGTAAATCATCCAAAAATTGCAGTAAAATTCAAAATGGCCGACTTCCTTTAAAAAATAAATTAATAAAAAATAATCCTTACAGTTTCAATAGGGACCTCGCAGAGTTCGTGCTCGGGCCCTAAAAATAAAGTAAATTAAACAGTAATATAAGGCAGCAATCAGAAGCTTGTTTTTATAACTTAAGTTCCTTTTTTTGCACATTTGTTTCCTCTGTATTTAAACTGCATTGCATGTTTTCTTGCAAACAAACCTTTCTCAAAGCATTTTCATTCGTTAGTTAACATTTCTTGTTGCTATTTTTCAGAACATTTTTAACAAAAGTGAGGGGACATGTCCCCAGATATGGGTAAGGGACTGAATGACGGGTCCCCACAATAACGGTGTGCGTAGTTTGACTTTCTAGTTAAGCTGATGATACACAGGGTAACTTTTTGAGCAATGTTGCTGGCAAGTCGGCTATGTTTTGAACAGATAGCGGTGGTGCGGGGCGGGTGGCGGACTGGTGGGGGAAGACCGGGGATTACGGTAGTAATCTTTACTCATTACCACAACGCTGCCCTGCACGATTGCTCTAAAAGTTGCTCCGTGTATCATCAGCTTCAAAGGGATTTTTGAAGCAGGGCTGTATGAGGTACTTATACACAGTCAGTGTATTACCTCGTGTGTGTGTCAAAAAAATAAAATAATAATAATAATATATTAAAAATAAATTGGTATTTCTAACTGTATTTATTTTATTTATTAACTGTACAACTGTAGATACATGAGTGCAGAAACCCATTTTTATGCTCATCTAACGTCATGTTTAATCATCTCAGTTTGAACGTATCAACATCTAAAATGTAACAGATTACATCGTACTAGTTAAAACAGATTTCTTTATTGTTCCTGACTGTGATGAAGCTTCAGGTGTCTGCAGGTTGATTCGTATAATGTGGCTTCGCGGATGGAAGGATCAGCGCTTCAGTCCTCTCTGTTGAAGGAGATCTGTGTCACTTCATTAATAACAAAATACATCTATTTCTGCCACAGCAGGGACTGACTGACCCCACAAACTCCCCCACATCTCTCAGCAGCAGAGAGAGGACGCCGTCGCACTACAGCGTCATCACGAGTGTTTGACGTGTCGCTGTGGTGGAGGGACGTGTGGCGAGTTCGTCTGTGTGTTCAAAACATTCTTCTGCTTTTGGGGCCAGATGAAAATATGAGAGGAAGAGATTTTATCTGCTCTGTCTGTTCTTGTAGTATCGCCATCCCACTTAGCTGGTCACCTAGCATGCTAATTATCACTATTTGGCTGTGATTGGAGCAGTTCGAGCCCCATCTTTGAGTTCCTCTGCTGGGAAGAACTTCCTTCATCTGATACTGCTCTTAAATGGTGCACACTGTTAAACTATGTTCAGATTCAAACCCAGCAAGCTGTCGATCCGTCTGACTTCCTGTCTGTGGCTCTCAGCTCTGAGCCCATTGGTTCCTCCTGAAGACAGAAATCTTTATAAACTCCTCACAGATGTAGGTTCATGTTTAAAAAAGGCTCCGCTGCTCGCTGTAGTTCCGATCAGACAAACAGGAGGAGACAGAGTATCTGTTGGGGACTATTCTGAGCGGCGGATGAATCCACACGTGGTGCTGTAGTGAGTGTTTCGGGCAGCAGGACGGTGAATGTGGGACCGAGTCAGAATAAGGAATGAAGGAACATGTGACCCGGTGCCGCAGTGAGGCTCTCTGATGGGTTTAATGGTTTCTGCAGCTCAGAGGAAGAGGAGATATCAGGCTGAGGTACAAACAGGACTCGTTAAGCCCCAGATCCACTCTCTTTTTAACAGTGCGTAGGCGCAGAGAGGCGTCGGCAACGCAAACGGCATTGTTCACATACTGGCCGCCGTACTTTACGTGTACCTGGAGGATTAAACTTGAATCCACAAGGGGGCAGACCAGGACCGGATCATCTTCCTTTGACAACCTCCGTGTTCGCACATCGTAAACAAACCAAACACGGCGACACTCGAGCAGGTTGTGATTTTAATGAGACATCATAACGATCTCGGTAACTGCGGACCTGCTGACCTGCCGGTCAGATCGACACACTGCCCCCACGTTCATGTGCTGAACTGCATCTCGCGGACGCGTACCGTTAATTCCTGGGGACGTGCACGACCTACGCTCCAAAGGAATGCAGGATATGCATGGCAGCCATCTTTAGTACGCGAACGTGTAGATAAAAGCAAGTATATCCGGGGCTTTAAAGGGTATTCAGGAGTTCACAAGAGACGCCAAGGGGTCTTGACCAAACGTCCACATGTGATGAGACTATGAAGAGTGATGTCTGGGCTGTGGGGGAGGCTGTGGTTGTTGTTGCAGGCAGGTTCAGCCACTAGGACAGAAACTGAAACAGTCTCCTGTCTCTCTGCAGTCTGCATGAAGCTCTCATCCTTTTTATTGTTCACCACAAATATTTTGTTTGTTTGTGAGCAGAAAGCAGCGGGCAGAGCGCTGAGCCTCTGAATGACATGAATTATTAACTGTGCTGTAGTGCTGCGTCTGTGCGACGAGCAGCTCTTTAATCTGCTGTTGGATGTCGGCGTGCAGCGAGCCTCAGCTGGTGGGAGGCTTCATCTGCTGCTTGACTGAACAGCCGAACGCTGTCGTGTGAAGCTTCAGCGGGGCCCCCGTGAAACTCTCCACCTCCTCCCAACATCCACCTGCTGAGCCCACACTGCAATTTAAAGCAGAAATGGCTTCGCTCTGCGGCCGCCTTCAGGTTACAGGAGGCTGATGACGAGCTTCAGGCATGAGGGATGGAACAAGGTTCACACAAAAAAAAGAATCATGTTTTATATTTACAGTACCAAAAAGTCTCTCTTTAATTAGTTTCTGCAGGGGTTATTTCATTTTCAGTGCTAAACGCAATTTTCCAAAAACCATAATTCTAAATGAACTTAAATAAAATATTTAAAAACAAGGGCCTCACCTGAAACACAGACCATAGCTTTACAAACCATATTTATATTTATCGTGGCAGCGACCTCTAGTGGCCGAACGACAGCAGCACAGGAGGAAACCAGGTGACAAATTAAAAATAGCGTCCATTCAAGGAGGTGGACGGGTCGAACCCAGGACTTTCACACAGGAGAACGGCGTTCGAGTCCAATGTGAAACAAGTAAAAGTTGAGTTATTGGGGCGCCGGCTAGATCATCGCTAGTGTGTGCGTCCCACGTACAAAGCCCGGGCCAGGTTTGAATCCGACCTGTGACCACTTCCTGTATGTCGTCACTTCTCTCTCTTTAACTTTTCCTGTCACTCTTGAGCCGTCCTGCCGAAAATAAATGCTGAAAAGCCCTAAAAAATATATTTTCCTACACCTAACCACCTGCCATCAGAATCGGAAACGCTTTATTGATCCCTGAGGGGAAATTTTTGTGGCATTAAAGGAATAGAAATAATTATGGAAGTTGGTAGGTAAAGAAATATACAAAGTATAAAGACAAAATATAAAATGGATTTGTACAATATTTACTTTGTTAACAAAATTCTGATGAACAGTAGTGAATAAACAGAAGCAGAAATGCAGCAGAGAATATTGCAATATTCAAAACGTGACTCAGTGTGAATTATACAGTGACAATCGGGGGGGATCAAACTTGTACTTTTAGTAGAGTATTTTTAGTAATTTTAACATGTACAAGGAACTTCCTTTGGTGAGAAGCCTTTACTACCTTTACTTAAGTAAACTATTTCAATACTTCTGTGTGATCTGTACACATGATCACATACACGATCATGTTGGCATACAATGGCTTTTCCACACAGCGTGTGCAAACCCTTCTGACGGGGCTGCTGTAATGCATTGTGGAGGGAGGACAGGTCTTAATGGTATTAATGGTGGACTCCTGGAGGAGAGGCAGGCTCTGATGCTTGCTTTAGCTTATGTCCTGAGGTGTGTGAGCGGCTCTTTGACTAATTTACTGAGTTGTTTTATCTCAGGTTGGTGTTAATTATTCTAACTGAATGTGTTTTATTGTGATGTTGATGCAGCGAGTTTGGCCTGATCCTGCCCCCACTGATTACAAGACGTGTTTACTGCGCATGAGGAGGAGCCGTATGGCGCAGAGGGATGCAGGAATCCAGATGGTGATGGTTAAACAGAGTTTCAGCACAAACATCGGCTCATCACCTCAAATGAACGGAGCAGAAAACTGATCGGCCCCGTCAGGCTGATCTGTCAGGACATCTGATCAGTCAGACGTCCTGCAGCGGAGACTCTTCTGTCCCAGTGATGCTCTCACTGTCTGAAGGCTTTGCCTGCACATGCTCACATGGAAAAGACCAAGTTGAAACCTGTTTAAATGCAAACACGGCAGAGAAACTGTGTTTAACCAGCAGACACTGAGTCAGGAAACCCGATTTGATTACTGCAGGAAGACGACTGCAGCCCGGCTCTTTAAGTTCATGTAAGCTCCCTGATGAACACACTGACAACAGAGAAGTACTTTGTCTTGTAACTTTAATTTATTAAAGGGCTGCTGTTCCCAAAGTAAGACTGCTGCGTTATTGTCAGGAGAAGCCATTTGTCTGTCTCTGAAGTCTGAATGTTTGGAACGAACTGAGGATGCAGACGGAGAGCGGAAGGTAGAGAGTGTTCACGGTTGTTTTAAGAAGTTTTGATGGACGTTGTGATACTTTCTTGTCAGTTTCTTGTACTTTAGTCTGATCACAGCTGCTGTAGAAGCCTTCTGTGTTTGTGGTTTCCCAAACTAAGCTAACAGAGAGCACAAGTTTAAAAGATTAATGAGCTTTACATCAGAATTTTATGATTTTATCAATAATAAAGTTCTCTCTTTGATAACTTTCAAACATTTGTAACATTTAGCTTGTTAGCATATCAATATATAAATGTTGAAACACATATTGTGGTTTAATAAACTATTACTTGACATTTGTGCATTTGCTTGGATTAACTCTGATTCTTCTTTAACATGAAATGGTTGAGTTGCCTGTTAAAAGGATGTAATCGTGGATTTTTTAATTGGATATTATGATGATGATTAATGGATAAATTAATTGATTGTAATGTAACTCAAAACCAACCAAGATTTATATCTTAAAAGGCCATTGTACGGTCTCTAGAGGTCGCAGTCATATAGAACGTAAATATATAGGTTGTATTAATGTGCTGCACTAACAAGCAATGCTTTTCTGGTGAGGACACTCGACTTAGATGCAGGTTTGGTGTGTTTCAGTAAATTAAAAGACAATAATGTGTTTTAAGAGCCCTGGTGCAGGCATGGAGTACAGAGGTTTTGGACCGAGATCAAGCTGGCAGGTCTGACACCTGCGTCCTCTCTAGCGGCCAGCAGGGGGCGACTTAAACCTGCGTCCTCTCTAGCGGCCAGCAGGGGGCGACTTAAACCTGCGTCCTCTCTAGCGGCCAGCAGGGATCGACTTAAACCTGCGTCCTCTCTAACAGCCAGCAGGGGTCGACTTAAACCTGCGTCCTCTCTAACAGCCAGCAGGGGGCGACTTAAACCTGCGTCCTCTCCAGCAGCCAGCAGGGGGCGACTTAAACCTGCGTCCTCTCTAACAGCCAGCAGGGGTCGACTTAAACCTGCGTCCTCTCTAACAGCCAGCAGGGGGCGACTTAAACCTGCGTCCTCTCTAGCAGCCAGCAGGGGGCGCC
>NC_060152.1:34418015-34432963 GCF_021292245.1 Micropterus dolomieu | reverse complement strand
GGGGGCGACTTAAACCTGCGTCCTCTCTAGAAGTCAGCAGGGGGCGACTTAAACCTACGTCCTCTCCAGCAGCCAGCAGGGGGCGACTTAAAGCTGCGTCCTCTCTAACAGCCAGCAGGGGGCGACTTAAAGCTGCGTCCTCTCTAGCAGCCAGCAGGGGGCGACTTAAACCTGCGTCCTCTCTAGCAGCCAGCAGGGGGCGACTTAAACCTGCGTCCTCTCTAGCAGCCAGCAGGGGGCGACTTAAAGCTGCGTCCTCTCTAACGGCCAGCAGGGGGCGACTTAAACCTGCGTCCTCTCTAGCAGCCAGCAGGGGGCGACTTAAAGCTGCGTCCTCTCTAACAGCCAGCAGGGGGCGACTTAAACCTGCGTCCTCTCTAGAAGCCAGCAGGGGGCGACTCCAGCGGCTGCAGAAAGAAGTGTGATTGTATAGAAGTCTGTGAGAAAATGTTTCTACTTGTCAGCTGATTTATTCCCTCAGTAAACACTTTCCTGATGAGTTTAAGGTCTCAGTCGCTAGTTTCAAGTCTTCTTCAACACAGCATGATGTTCATTTAGTAAATTATGGTCCCATTTAGAGGAACAGAGACCAGGAAGCAGGGGAGGCTTCAAAATGTCCACAAACCAACGGGCGACATTACGATGACTACGTCCACTTCTTTTATACAGTCTGTGGAACAAAAAGTAAAATCCAGAGACCAAAAGGTGACTCAAGACTCAAGACGAGACACTGTAGTCAAACACTTGTGAAGACAGTGGTGAACAACGAGCACACAGTTAACAACTGACAGACAATATACACAGGAGGGGTGAGGATAACGAGACACAAGTGATCATAATCTGGGGAAGGAGACAGGTGCAAACAATCGAGGGAAAGACAGGGAGGAAAAGCAGCATGAGACACACAAGAAAGAACGATTTCAAAGTAAGACAGGAAGCAGAACGAATGAACATAAGGAACAAAAAAAAAAAAGCGGAAGGGCTTACAGAAGACATCAAACTCCCAAAACACCAAGAAGACTGTGACAGTTTGACCTCCAAAAGACTCCATCTGAGAGAATAAACAGAGGAACCTGCCTCTGATCGGTCTGAGAAGGGATTTCAGGGACGCCGGTTACTGTTACTCCCTTTCTCCAGCAGCAGCATGCAGAGTGGTGAAAAGCGAAACCCTCTGAAGTTCAGTTAGGAGAACTGATCTGTAGTCTGCTGTTAAAAGGTCTCATTTAAAAACGCTGCATACACAACCTTTAACTTTAATTTTTAATTTTCTCTTTTCTACGCACAGTTTTATAAATGAGACCCCTGGACTCTAACAGTGAACCTTCTCTTTGCCTTTACATCCCGTGCAACCCGAGCCGTTGGAGTGGCAGATATCTATAACTTCCTCCTGTGGACAAGAATCCTGACGGCCTGTTGGAGGCGACCGGATGCTGCCGGGGGTTAATCAGATGAGCCGGAGTGCTGCTGATGGGATAATGGAGGGAGGTGAAGTGCTGGAGATGGAGATGGAGATACGATTGCTTCTTCCAGACACAGCAGAAATGGTTTCCTGTGAGGGCGGAGGTTATCATCCAGGGTTTCTATCAGATGATAGAGGCGATGAGCCCGAAGCTGCTGTGTGAGATCAGAGATCAATCACACACCGACGCTGGACATGCTGCACTCAGAGTGTTTCCGCTGATAAAAAGTGCAAGAGGGCAAACACGTCTGTCGGACTGAGGAGAAAAAAGTTCATTGTGTTAGTTGAAGTAGTAACAGATCTGATGTCGTGTCTGAAGTTAGCATGCTAACCAGCTAGCCCCAACGGCTCAACCGCCCCGTAGTTTCAACTGGGAGATGTTCATCTCATACATAAATTAAATAAACTCACAAAATGTCAAGAAATATTCTTACAGCTGTTTTCCTCAACAAACGGGAAAAATACAACAGCACATCTTCCAAATTCAAGTTTCTCTCTTTCACAGAATTAAGCGCCTCGTTAACTCGTCGTCAAACACACTTGATTCAGGCTCCACAGAAACCAAATTAAAGTTCACCAAAACCGTTGTGGTTAGTCGTTCCACTGAGGCCCCATCCAGAGATGCTTAAAAGTCTTTGAGCTAGAGTCCAAGTCGAGTCTCTGAGCTAGAGTCCAAGTCGAGTCTCAAGTCTCTGAGCTAGAGTCCAAGTCTCAAGTGTCTGAGTTAGAGTCCAAGTCAAGTCTCTGAGCTAGAGTCCAAGTCGAGTCTCAAGTCTCTGAGCTAGAGTCCAAGTCAAGTCTCTGAGCTAGAGTCCAAGTCAAGTCTCATGAGCTAGAGTCCAAGTCAAGTCTCTGAGCTAGAGTCCAAGTCTCAAGTCTCTGAGCTAGAGTCCAAGTCAAGTCTCTGAGCTAGAGTCCAAGTCATCAAGTCTCTGAGCTAGAGTCCAAGTCAAGTCAAGTCTCTGAGCTAGAGTCCAAGTCAAGTCTCTGAGCTAGAGTCCAAGTCTCAAGTCTCTGAGCTAGAGTCCAAGTCTCAAGTCTCTGAGCTAGAGTCCAAGTCGAGTCTCTCGTGGTTATAATGAATGTTGGATCAGCTTCTGCGTTCAATCCAGGCTGCTTATAAAACTGCACAGCTATAAGGGATTCTGTAACTGTAACCTGTTTTTCACTTACAGAGCACAACCATTTTTTACCTTTTTTTACAACTGGTTCTCATCTCAGTGCGTCATTACCGCCGCTTTCAGACAGCGGGACAAAGCGTAATTATTTTATGCTAAAGGTACCCCTCAGCGTCCGTATGAAACGCCACCGTTTGCCACATTGTAGCAACACAAAGGAGGCAAACCCTACCTACTAGCTGTAGCTGTAGGGTTAGCCGGTCGACATACATAAAGTGGGTGACTTAAGTTTAGGTACTAACGTTTCTGATGGTTATAGTAAGGGTAGGGGGCTTCGGGAGGCTGTGAACACCTTTAACATGAATGTAGCTAGCTAGCTAGCTAGCGTCTCATACACACGCTAACGGGAGCGTCGCACCCAGAGCGTCTCCCACAGACCCTGTCTGTGGAACTGACAGTAGGTTTTCTGAACTTTCTAATAACTAATAACTGCTAACTTTATAACGCTGGTGTTAGTTGGGGACTGTCTGGGCAGTGTGCAGCTAGAGTGTCAGCAGTGCCTCTTTTTTCTTGCGGAAGCTCTGTAGACTCCAGGTTCACCAGTCAGTGCTGACAGCTAATGTTTCACTGAATCTGTTATAACCTTCAAAATATCAGCCTGGATCCTTCGCAAACCGCTCAACAAAATCATAACAATGAGCAGTCAAATAATCGGACAGGTGCAGGAACCACTTCTCAGTATTTACAACAGAAGGAATGGACTGAAAGACGCCACTCATACACTGCACAGCCTCCCATCCTCAGGCACAGATCACTCACTCTCAGGACTAAGAGAGCCAAGTTTTGTGCCCACGTCCGTCAGAATCATGAATGGCTGATTTACTTATTCATAAATGTTTCTATGTGTGTTTATGGCCTATTTATCATGTGTTTTGCAAGTTTTATTTACGTACTCACCACTGTTGATTGCTGGTGAATTGAATTGAACGTGAAGTGCAGCAGCCGTTAGGTGCGGAGGGAGGTTGGTGGTGGTGGTGGTGGTAGTGGGTTGCTTGTTGATCATGCAGTGGATGGCGGCAGGGTTTTCAAAAGCCTCACAGCTCGGGTGAAGAAGCTGCTAAACCTGCTAAACAGGCTGAGTGACTGACAGGACAGGTTACTCTGGACAGGATGTGCAGACAAGTGTGTGTGTTTTAAAGACATCAACTCATAATTAATGAATCAAATGAACATAATTTTTAACATAATGCCTTAATTCTCCCTCACAATATAATCAGACTCTTCCTGTTGAATCTGAGTAGTTTCATTAAGCGCAGCGAAAAGACTGTAATGACTAAAAGGACACGAGGGTAAAATAATCTGTTATTCTAATTTAATTAAACTCTTGTTCAGCACACATGTTCTGGTTGCTGGTTGCATCCATTCTAATCCTGACAGCAAATCTCTGTGCAATTATAAGATGCAAATCAGATATGAGACAATCACATCCACACAGCTTTTATTAAAGTTCTGCCTGTCGGTTACAAACAGGCTGACCTGGTGTAACCTCACATTCTGTCAGCTGCAGCGGGAAGACATTTTGACATGTCCACAGACTGTATAAAAGAAGTGGACGTGGCAGCCTAGAAGTCCCCCGCTGGTCTGTGGGCTGCTGTTTGGAAGCCTGGAGTCTGGCATTTTCGCCATTTTTACAACCAGGCACCGGACGTGACCATATTTGGACGAGACGTTTACTCATTTAGCTGACAAGTTTATATTATATATTTTTTATTACATTTTACTTTTCAATTGCCATATATGTCATAGAGGTCACAACTAGGCAACTAGCAGTTAAGTGTCTTGCTCCACCTTGGTGGACGTGTCGTAGCAGAAATTGAACCTGGGTCTCCCAAACCAACGGCATGTGACTTATCCACTGCGACAGTAGCCGTGTTTCCATCTAATTGTCATGCGAATTTTAAGCGTACTTTTGAAATGTTGCAAAATAGAAATAAGAGATACTATCTGTGTGTTTCCATCAGCTGGTTTGGAGCGAATAAACCAGGCTGCGGCGAGCGTCGTTACGTCAGTAGTTGACGTTACACATGGCTGTAATAAACAAGACATCTGGGTTCCAAACCAGAAACAAAACCAGCCGCATGAACCTGAGGGCCACTGATCTTAGAAAAACAGAGAGAGGTCCTCAGAAATGTGTTTGAAGCGGGCAAACTGCTACCAGCCGTGTCTCCGCACGTTATGGGAATATCCGGTGTTCTGCAGAGTTCTGCATGCACCTCCAGATAATGCTTTTAAACGCTATAATATCCTTTGTGGGCTTCATCAGCGGTGATAAATGATTCAAAGTATTTATTTTATGAACATTTAGAGTCGTTAATATTTTATTACACTCAGTAGAAGCAGCATTCACTGAGATTCAGCAAAAACATGCAGTGATAACCCAGTTTGATCAGCGTGCAGAGCAAAGGATCTGAGAAGGACCTTTAAGAGGTGAATGCATCATTCAGTAGAACAGCTGATGAAGGCTGCCTGCCCAGATCTGCATCCACCTCTTTTCTCAGCACAAATGAGCGTCACCGGCCGCGAGCTGCAGGAAATTCTCGGCAGGTGTGCAGAACTCTGCACAACCGGGCGAGACGCCGACAGCAGAATCAGCTGATCAGTCATGAGTTACAACGTCAGAACTTATTCGGAGAAAGTGTTTCCATCTCCCGTTTAGTGCGTTTACTCTTTTTCTACAAAAAGCACCTCAAACGAGCAAAAAAACTTTTTTGCCGTTTCCATCGACCTTTGATGGAAACACGGCTATTGCCACACCCAAGAGCCTACCGCAAGAGAGTGGGGCCAGTTAGCTTGGTTAGCAAGGTGCATCTGTAATTAACTGTGGTGTTAGCTGGGATGCTAAGTTTAGCTAGCAACCAACAGGCTTAAAACAAATTGTACTTACTGAAAAATGAGCGGCCGACTCCTGATAAGCTTTTTCAGCAGCGCTGGTTAAATTTACACAGAGCAGCGGATACGAGTCACCATGGTAGCGACCTGTCAATCAGCTTGTAGCCCCGCCCTAAAGCCTCCCCTGCTTCCTGGTCTCTGTTCCTCTAAATGGGACCATAATTTACTAAATGAACATCATGCTGTGTTGAAGAAGACTTGAAACTAGCGACTGAGACCATAAACTCATCAGGAAAGAGTTTACTGAGGGAATAAATCAGCTGACAAGTAGAAACATTTTCTCACAGACTTCTATACAATCACACTTCTTTCTGCAGCCGCTGGAGTCGCCCCAGGTGTAAAAAACAAAAAGCTGCTTCAGTTTGTATTGTGCATGCTGGTTCACGCTGCCACAGCTCACTGGGACGCTTGAGCAGAACAGAGCCATTCATGATGTTGTTATTGACGCCTGTGCTTGTCTGCAGATCCTCTAAATTCCATTAGATGCTGTTGTGACTGAACTCTGACTGGATTCAGAATCAGCTTTATTGCTTAGTAGTTTTTACACGTACAAGGAATTTGCTTTTGTGACTAGGTGCCAGACATAAACATATATAAATATAAAGATAAAAACAGGGAATTAACAAAATGTTAAAGTGATAAAAGAATAGAGACTTTGTGCAAACATTGATGGGGAGAGGGTTTGAGGGGGGTGCTGCGAAAACCTTTTTCTACTGTCGGTCTGATGGGAGATTTTCAGAATAAATGCTCCATTGAAGCAGCTGCGTGTAATTATGTGGAGCCGTTTTGCTGGATTGACTTCAAGTGTTAATGAAGAAGTGTTGACGTCCTCACCTCCTCTCACACACTTTCTTTTTTCAGTGAAACACTCGAGTGAAATAGTTCCATGCAACACACGTTTGCTGTAAATGAAAAACAGAACACGTGAGTGTGAGCTGGTCCCAGGAAGCAGCCGATCAGGCTCCGTAACACATTTTAAACACGTTTTGTGGCCTCACTGGGGAGCTTCACTTCTCCAAATGCATCCTGCTCCCCCTTGACGCCATTATTTCAAAGTTCGTGGCTTGTTCTAAACATAATGGTGTCTATTCCTTCTCTGGAGATAATGGTGTCTTCTTCCTATAGCTACATATTCTCTTTCTGCTCTCAGGCTGTCCATTAGCTGGCTCACACTCAACCGTCCATCATTAGACATGAAAACATTCGCGTTTCATGGCAACATCAGTGATTATTTGACTTTCATTCTTTGCATATTGATGACGTTCAATCAGAAGATATATTCCCACAGTGTATGGATACGTGTCGAGTAAGTGGTTCGTGTTGCACTGAAGACTTCAGAAATGTTTCTACCTCATATCATTACGCAGAGACGGTCGGCACGAGAGCAGCTTCTCTCAGTGCAGCTCGCTCAAATGCCTGCTCGCGGGTCGGAGCATCAAACTGTTAATATTTAATGCTTGTCAACGGTCTCCGGCTCCGGTGTTCAACAACAAGACCGTTAGAGCGAAAACTCTTAAATCTTTCCAGCTGCTACAGAAGAGCTTTTAAAGTGCTGCTGCCAGTTTATGAATCACTCTAATTAAATTTCTTGGAGAACATGAACACAGCAGGAGCCTCAGGAAGCAGTCAGTGAGGCGACTACCTGATGATCTCAAAGGGCTGAGTGATACGGACAATGATAAAAAAAATAAATTCATATCATATGATATCAATAATAATCAGAATAAATGTTACATCATTGTTTCTTTCAGTTTAAAGGCTGATTTATTCTCCTGAGTGAAAGTCAGAACAAACAGTGGGTCGCTTCACAAATCTGAGGCAGAACATTCAGAACTGTTTTCAACAAATAAAATCTTTTTTCAGTCCCTTTTCCTCAACAAAAAAACATTTTAATAGAAAAATAAAGTGTGAATAATTTGTGATTCAAACGTTATTATTGTTTTATCGCCCTGATGACCTTGAACGCACCCCAACTCTGCTGCTCTCCTGCCTCTGAGTGGTCGGTTTCTCTGCTTTTATTTTTATCTTTGTTGGTTTTTGCTGCACTCTGACTGGATTTTCTAAAACTCATTTATTCTCTCTTTGTGGGTTTTATTCTGCTTTTTATTTGTCCTTGTTATAAATGTGATTCTAATTCCTTTCTTTGCCTCTGTGTTAAAGATGTGCTCCTCTTTGAAACACTGTTTTCTATTGATCCACTCTCCTGTGCAGACTTCCTGTCCCGCCTCCACCATGAGTGACATCTACGAGTCCGCCGCCAACTCCCTGGGTTTGTTCAGCAGCCCCTGTCTGACCAAAGTGGAGCTGCGGCTCACCTGCAAGGGGATCTCGGACCGCGATGCTCTGTCCAAACCCGACCCCTGCGTGGTCCTCAAGATGAAGTCCCACGGGCAGTGGATGGAGGTGGGTCGCTGCTGGGTTGTTGTAGTGATGCTGACGCTGGTAGTTCTGTTTAGAGAAGTGAATGAAGTGGAAAAAGCTTCTGATTTTATTATTGTGTTATTGTGTGAGTAAGCACATCGTGAGCAAAGTAGAGTCCTGAAACTAATTCCTCGTATGTGTGCACATACCTGGCAAATAAAGCTGGTTCTGGATCAGATTCTGAAAAGGTTCAGTGTGACGATCAGGCGGGTGAGCAGCGCCTGCTGTGCAGAGGAGTGGAGAGTTCATCTCGGTGTATCAGAGAGAATCAGAATCAGGTTTATTGCCAGGTACATTTTCCCACCCGAGGAATTTGCTTTGGTAGATATTGGTGCTATACAGTACACATAAACATAAAACAAGTAAAGAAAAATGTACAAGTATACAAAATAATACACAAAATGCAAAACATATACGGGATATTTAACAAGGAATGTGCAAAAACTACATATATATATATAGCAATAGCATATTAGAGGATATTTTGGGTCAGATTCGCCCTGAACAGATTATCGGCCCAAATCCTGTTTACAGACAGAATCTGAAGTTTGCCCACTGGATAAGAGCCTCCAATGAGAAACCCCTAACAGCCAATGAGAGCGAGCTGAGCAGCGTGTTGTGTATCTGCTCTATA
This sequence comes from Micropterus dolomieu, assembly GCF_021292245.1. Lineage (NCBI taxonomy): Eukaryota > Metazoa > Chordata > Actinopteri > Centrarchiformes > Centrarchidae > Micropterus > Micropterus dolomieu. The sequence continues at coordinate 34,424,382 of NC_060152.1, read as the reverse complement.
AAATGTAGAAACCTGCTGATTCCCTCTCCTCAGCCTCGAGTTCATCCACAGTTTGTCACACACAAGGTCGACCAGCTGACGACGACAGTCTGCCTCCGTGTTTGTGCCTGTCACGTTTGATCACGCGAGATTCTGTGAGATCCCGAGTCCCCGAAACCGCCGCTCTGAAACCGTTTAGTACAAACGCAGAGTGTGGTCCTGCGTCTGGACTGAAGCGTCTGCCGCGTGCGTTAAATATTTGTCGTTATGTCTGTATGTCGTCCCACATTCTTAAAACCTGTTACAGTTTTTCTCGATTTCTCAGACACATTTCTTTTTCTCGAAACTCTAAACACAAATCCAAAACTCACCCAATTCCCCAAACATCCTGTTTTCAGGTCAAAATGAAGCTCTCCACTCAAAACCATTCATATTGCTGAAAAACCAAACTTTGCCCTCAGAAACACACAAACTACAACACAGTCTGACACACTGGAGAGATAAATTCAAAACAGTACTGGTTTTTAGTAATGTTGCTTGTGGTTTTCCTCCTCAGAAAAGAGAAACAACAAATACATGTATACACTCGCTCTTTTTTTATTCCTTAGTGTGCTGTACAGTACAACACAAACTACTCATTATTCTGTCAGGGCTGCAACTAACGACTAGTTTCGATTAATCTATCGATTATTGAAACGCATGATCAACTGTTCGGATTACGAATCACAAAATTACACAATGCCTCTCATTTGGCTTTTAAAATAAACTTAGTTGTCTTAGGCATGTGCTAATTAACAATCCATCAATCTTTTAATGAAAGTTTCTGCTGCAGCAACAGGAAGTCTGAGCAGCTGATCTGACCTCTTCCGCCCTTTTATCTGCCTGGTGAAGCTTCTGGTTGGTGTGGGGTACCTGGGTAGCTGACTTCAGTCAACAGTATTGTTAGTTGGTGTTTCCTCAGTGACCACATGGTGCAGGCTGTGAGAAATGAAGGGATTTGTGTGTAGAGTTTAGGGAAATGGCTGTGCTTTTTGAAAAGAGGACTGAAACAACAGCTGGATGTTTGACAAAAACCCACAGCGGCCAAATGAGATGTATTTTCCCAGCTACCTGCTGAGCACGTCTGTGTTGGTCTCTGGTGCCATTAGATGCAGAAACCATCACAATTTCCCTAATCAGAAATGGCCTTTGGAGCAGTTACAGTCGTTTCTCTGTAGCCGCGTTACAGGAGCTGCAGGAAATGGGAGCACATTTGTTCTCTCCTTTCTGATGGTTCCTGGAGTTAAATGGATATTAGCATCTGCGTTGGTTGAGTCTGTGGTCCATTTCCAGCTTCCTGTCACAGTTAATGCTGCTGCTTGAAAAAGATGTGAGAGCTTTTCAGCTGCAGCATCAGTCCTGCTGCTCTGCGTGAATATAGAAGCAGCTTCATGCGCGCAGTCTGCAGCGAGGAGCTCTGCGTTACCAAAGGACGTTTGGTTCTGTGCATCTTCGTGCTGCGTTCACTTCACAGCCTGAAGCTGGAGTTTCCCAGCCTCAGTGAACGTGTCCTGCAGGAGTCTTTAATGGACAGAGCAGTGCTGAGATGAACAAGCTGCTGACAAACGCTGAAAGCTGCTCAGTGAAACGAGCTAATTAAGACAGCAGTGAGCCGCCAGAGGGAAACTAACACAACACTGGTACCAGGAAGTCATTCTGCTTTTTGTTTCATTCCTTTGGTTTCTTTTATTATTATCTTACTTACTTTCCTCCCTGAATTTCTGTAAACTTGTCAAGTCAATTGTATTTATAAATTCCCAATATTGCAAATCCAAAATAGCTATGCCCTGAGGGGGTTTCACAGCCAACACATTCTCACTCCCAACTCCTCACATACAGACGCTTTTTGAAGCCCTGGGTTCCCTTTAGCGTTGTATTTCGACGTGCAGGGCTCCGCAGTCAAGTTAGCAACAATAAATATGCAACGGTTAGACTCTCAGAAACGTTGGTTAGGTTTAGGAAAATGTCACTTATTCATTTAGCTGACGCTTTTATCCAAAGCCACTTTGCTACAACTGCTACATGTCAGAGGTCGCACGCCTCTGGAGCAACGAGGGGTTAAGTGTCTTGCTCAGGGACACACTGGTGTCTCATAGTGGATTCAAACCCAAAGGCACGTGTCTGATCCTCATCCTCAATGCAGAGATAGATGAGCTCTGCGGGGCCCACAGCACTTCATTTCCTGCATTCTGGTGAAAGTTTCTGCACCAATTTATGTTGGAAATGATTTTATTTGTGTAAAAGGAAACAAATAAAGAAAACAGAATCTAAGAGTCATTCTGTGCTGCTTTCAGATCTGTTGATTAACTTTTCCCCTGTAACATCATCTCTGCTGAGGCAACACACATGCAGGCGTGATTTAGTCTTCCCTCCTCTTTTGTCATGTTCAGGGCTTTGACATTAACACCCGCCAACCCGCCAAATGCGGGTGGATTTCGTAACACAGTCACTCCCACTAGCCACTTTGGCATGTAGTCTTGTCAAAAGACTGAAATAACAAACGACATGCAACGTGACACTACGACACTACAACTCCCATGACCACTACATGCACATCTGCTCATTGGTCCATTAGTGAAGCCTATTGTCTTGCACGCTACTGACCAACGACACTGCAAACAAGACAAAGCAAGCTTTTTTAATATCACGGGAATCCACACAACCGGCGCGTCTCGCACTCTCACCTCTCTCGCGAGGTTGCACACGCCAAACATGACATCCAGACTTTTGTCAAAGAGAATAGAAAAGTTGAATCTGTCACAGGGCAGCCACACTCCCTGAGACCGTCAGCCTCCCGTCTGCTTTTCACCTGATGATCTCTGTCATCACACGCGACTGATGGCGCGCACACACATCAACACAGCGGTCAGTCAGTGCGTGAGCGTGCGTGGCCGAGCAGTGAAGAAGAAATGCACAGCAGAACGAGAGAAAGAGAAAAGGCAGAGCTGAGATAAAGAAAGGAGGAAAGTGCCCTTAAATGCTGCAACATTACAGATGTATTCATGATTAAGAGACGTGGTGTTACTACTAGCAGGGCTGCCTTTATATCATGAAATCATCATATCACAACTGCCTTTCCAGAGTTGATTTTTAAAATACAGAACTATGTTTTAATAAAAGTTGTCATGCCGCAGGAAAACAGAAGATGTGTCTGTGAGGGAATAATCTCTAGTTACTCAGAGGGACCACAGCATCATGATGATAAACAGAAATCCACTCAGAGCTCTGAGGAAACGCAGATGTAAATGTTTCCGGTGAAATTTATTTTTATTTTATTATATTTATTTTTCAAAAAAGGAGCTTTACACACAACCTTATCAGAGCTAATGATAATATTTTTAGCACGTCATTGTCAACTTTAATCATATAAAACTTAATTTCCCAAAAACAAAAATCTGGCTAGTGAAAATGCTGTGTGGCTAGTAACTTTGGAAAATCACTAGACACATTAGCTAGTGAGCAAAAAAATTTATGTCAAGCCCTGGTCACGTTCACAGGGAGAGAACGGACAACTTGGTCTAAAAGTTGTTAAAGTTACTGACTGGTGCTGCACGTCTCTGGGTCATCGAAAATGCTTTGAGAAAGGTTTATTTGCACAATAAGGAAAACATGCAATGCAATTTAAATATAGAAGAAACAAATGTGCACTGTCCAAAAAAAGTAACTCAAGTTAAAAAAAATAAGCAGCTGATTACTACATTATATTCTATTATATTTTTATATTTATGAATTGTCCTCTACCAGCTGAAGTTTTTGTTTCCCTTTACATAATTAAAGACTTTTCCACCATAAATTGGAGCAGAAAATGTCTCCAGAATGCAAGAAATTAAGTGTTTATTGCTCCGCACGGGCGTCACTCTATTGAAAAGTGGTGGGGACATCATGGCACAGATGAGGGGTGTGATGATGGATTTAGATCACAAGACGTGACGAGAAGAGTTTTAACACTATTATGAGCGGGGGGTCTGGGGGTTCTCCCCAACACTTTTTACATTTACATTAACATTTATTCATTTAGCTTTTATCCAAAGCGACTTACAGCTGCTATACATGTCAGAGGTCGCGCGTCTCTGAAGCAACGAGGGGTTAAATGTCTCGCTCAGGGACGCGTTGGTGGATGCGTCACAGTGGGGGGATTGAACACAAAGTGACGCCCCTGGTACGTAGAGTCCTTACAGTTCTGTCCTTAGATCCTTGATTTTCCCCTTGTAACAGGAAAACAGGGGATTGATCTTTCAGGACAGACAGGAAACAGATGTTGTGCAGAATAGATTCCAATCAGGACGACATTACAGATAGATTTCTATTCCTCCATATTTGATTGGCCAATAGAACTTTAACAGGCTACCAGGAGTCATGAGTGGAAAAAACAGCTAACAGCACCGGTATGGTGGCAAAGTGAGAACAAAACAGACCAGTCAGAGCCGAGAGTGTACGTCACGCACACATGCCCACAGTTTCCAGGCTCTTCAGAGGCGTTCTGCCTCTTCGCATAGTGATGTGTGAACACCGTTAACGGTCGAGCTGCTGAAGAATAAAAACACGCTGATGCTCTGAAGGCGGCTGCAGACTCCGGTGATAGCTGACTCACAAAGAGATGCAGTGCCCTTATTGGTCTTCCGTCCCCGCTGTGGTCCAGAAACTTCCTGACCTCTTTAACCCTGCAGGACCCCACCGGTGGGCTTCTTCACTGGTGGAAGGGTCACAGTGGGGGATTGAACCCGGACCAAAGGCATGTGCCTTATCCATTACGCCACCACCACACAGAAGAGCTAACTCCTCAGGACAGGTGGTTTGAAAGAGAAGTGAAAGAGTCCATTTGCACCAGAATAGAAAGACCATCCGTCAACAGGGGAGCAGGGCTTAGACACCAGTGTTCCCCAACCTACACAAACATTTGGCCTCCTGTGACAATGCCAACGACTGTCGCTACAACAGCCAGAAGCTCTAACGAACCAAGCGGTATCCATCACCTTGATAACGAGCCCACAGAGGGACTCCCTGCCAGTCAGGCCCCATCCACACTACTTTTAAAACCAATACGATCTCTGTCCACAGCAGCGTTTTAGCTGCTTATCAGAATTGATCTGCATCTACATTAAAACGACAACACATCTAACGATCGTTCACGTACACTGGGCATGTGCGTGTCGGTGCAAACATGAAGCAGGTTTTATTTTGCACGGACCAATAACGAGCTGGGACTGTTACTGAATGTAACACGGGAGTTAAAAGCGGCTGTGGCGGCGGGAAACAGACTGGGAGTTGCTGCAAAGTAAACGGCGACATGCACAGAACACGTGTAGGCTGTAAGTGTTATTTGCACAATTATATTTGAATAAAAACACCCAATCTAAAACTCGGTCAGCAGCATCGTGTTTCTGCTTTACACGACATCTGAGAGCCAATCAGAGAGCCGAACGTGAGCGTCTGACTCATCGTTTCTAAAGTCCTCCGTTTTTTCCCGTCCGCACTAAAACGCTCTCTGGAGTTTTAAAACGAAAAACGGGGTCGGCAGCGTTTTCAAACTTCTCTGATTCAGGTCTTCGTTTTCGCCGTTTAGTCTGGACGGGAGGAGCAAACGTAGCAGAAGGTCTCCGTTTTAAAACCAAAACACAGCGGTGTGGACGGGGTTCTGTCAGAGCTGAAAGAGTCACTTGGATAAGAGGTGAAACATCTTCAACTTGTCACCCTTGATTTTAACCTTCCTTGGAGAAACCTGACCTGGATGAATGAAAACATTCACAGACAGGAGATCCCAAATATATCAGGCTGAATATCTACAGCTGCAGCCGTAAAACATTTTGTTAACGGGAAATGTAAGATAGAAAAAACAGGGATCAAGACCTCTGAAGTCTCTGTCTGCATTTCTAAAGTCAGAAAGGCAAAGCAAATCTAACTAAACTCAGGTCTGACGTCAGAGTTTGTGATTGTCGGTCTCAGGTGGAAAACGTGCTGTTTGCGGCTGGACCCTGGTGTTCGTCTGACAGGCAGATAGAACAGCACATCCTCAGTCTTTGCCCTTTTATCTTCCTCCCTCCGTTCTCTCTGCTATCAGCCATCTGGAGCTGAACTCTTCGGTCAAACTGCGCCTGCTCGGAAGCGGCTCAGATTTATAAATCGACACGACAGATGATGAAGCAGAAAAGTGACATAATTCTCTGCTGGCTTCTGTGGGTTTTTTTTCTGGGATCTGAAGCCCGGAGGAGGAAACGAGTCCAAACACAGCCAGTAAACACAGAGTAAACACTGTGAATCCACACGAGTCTCCTCCAACCTGCTCCGGCTGAACAAATTATAGAAATGTGCTGCCGGGGTTCATCCTAATCTCATCATGATGGTCGTTAAC
>NC_060152.1:34415464-34417915 GCF_021292245.1 Micropterus dolomieu | reverse complement strand
ATCTAGAACGAGTCTCAAACGTCCTCCAGAGGCATTTTTAACCATCAGATTTCAATCTGTCTTGAATGCTTCTCAGAAGCATTTCAACTTTTTTAGATTTTAAGATCTGTTAGCGATGTGACGCCTGAAGTGACTCAGTGTGAACGAGGTCTGAGAACCACACAACAGCAGATTTAACTGAAACTCCAAATGTCAATCAGTCAAATGTCAGAAATCTTTTTTGTTCACTCAGTCAAGTTTCTCCTGATTGAAATAACTAGAGAAGCTGGACGATGCTTCTGCCCAGACGGAAGCACTACATGCATCACTGCGTATATTTCACTGACTTATCGATTCATTTCTGAACATGTGTTCAGTTGCTCGTTGTGTGCAGCATCTCAGAGCAGGTTTGATCACTTCACGAGTCTGACGTCTACTGAGCTCTGCAGGTGTGCAGCAGAACCAGAATCGTACAGCACTCTGGAAAGAAGATGAAATACATCTTCCCATTTTGCAGATTTTTTTTATGCATGTAGACATATGGGATGTGAAATGGTGTGTGTGCGTCAGGTGTTCACGTGTGGTTGAAGTTTTCTTTTGAAGTATCGCCCTCAACACGGCCCCCCCTGATATTCAGACAGGATTTCTCTCTCAGCTTGAATACATTTTGACAGAGAGTTTGAGGTCTGTCAGATCTGATGTCGGGACTCAGTTTGTGATTTCAAAGCTTTGTTATGTCAAACACTGATCAGTCTTAGGAGAACCTGTGCAGGCTGGATGTGCCTGTACGTACAGAAACTAAAATGTGTGTGTGTATAAACTGAAAATATAAAGTAATGAGCTGGTTCTGTGTGTCTTGGTGGTTCAGCAGCTGCTTTTATTATTTATTTAGTTTCTCTCACTGATCTAAACAGGACTGCACCTGCAGACACGCTGGAGGAAGGAAGGTTTATTAGTTATCAACAGGATTCTTTTGGCAAATTCAACAAGAAAACATGCGGTTCAGACAAACTTACACCCTCACAGTGACACTGACAACGGATAGTTTCGTTTGATTCTTGTGCATTTTATTAATTTTATTGCATGTTAATGCAGTTTTTATTATTATTATTAATTTGAAAGTCCGTTGCTCGGTGGCTCTGAATCCAGTCAGATCAGCCACCCAAACCAGCAGCAGATGGAGGCTTCAGCAGACGACGCTGCTGCAGCGGGAGAAGCAGATAAACAAAAGCAAAATGAGCGATCAAACGCCGCAGCGAAGTGGAGAGCTGCACGCTGCACGCTGGTTTGTAAAACTCCCAAACAGCGAGGATCAGTCTCTCTTCCAGTGATTTGTGTTGCGCGTCGCGTACAAAAAGTTCCAGACAATTCAGCCTCGGCGGCGGCGGGCATGTGCGTGAGGCGAGCTAGGCTGGCAGCTGTAGGGTTAGCTGGTCGACATGCATATATTAACCGACTTAACTTCTGTGACGGTAAAGGTTAGGGTAAGGCGCTTCGGGGGACTGTAAACACAAACTTCGCTAGCTAGCTAGCTGGTTAGCAACCCGGAAGCGCTACTAGCGGTCACCCCAGGGCGTCATATACAGACTCGCCTAGGGACGTCTCCCATACACGCCAAATTGATGTTTTCGGTGCAATAACTGCACATTGTCAATCGTGGGTATGTGACAGAGATGCGGACTCGAGTTTGAGACTCGGACTTAAGTGGCACACACAGTGACTTCAGACTCGACTCGGACTCGAGGCGCGGGACTCGTGAACAATGTTTATTAGGAAGCTTCTGATGAGCGTGCAGTTATTCCCCTCCCTGCGTTACCTATTACCTGCCTACGGAACGCGTAGCATCAGCTGCGCGCGGCCGCACGTGAGAGAGGACAACAAACGCCGATGTCGTGCCGAAAACTGTTTGCTGTCTGCAGGAGCGCAGCAGCATGTTAGAGCTGTATCGCTGTTCTTAACGACAACAGCTGCATCTGGGTCAAACAGACAAAACGTGCAAATAAACATAACTTTATGTCCGTGGTAACAGCAAAGGTTTGTCTTTTTAAAACTTTAACGTTTCTTTTAACTGAATAATCACAACTGTGGCAAAAGGCGTGTTTGCAGTTTAAAGCGTAACCGGGCCGGACGTGATTATTGAAGCCTGTTGTTGTTTATATTTGGAAAACAGACTGTAGCCTTTAATTACGTACTGCTGAGTTATACATAAAATATAGACATGTTCTACTTTGCAATTATCCTGACTCTTATATGACTCTACATTACTTTACCTGCTCCTTTTTACCTGTTGGCCAAAACAACACATAACATGCAGTATTTCACTTGCCATGAAGTGATTGCAGCTTCTACTTATTGACTGACTGGTAGTTTCTGCCCTGAAAACCGTTGATTCCATTAATGAGACACTGGGTTTGAGAGTCTGCGGTTGGTGTTGAGTTAATAAGCATAATAAGCAATAACTGTCATGAGTTG
>NC_060152.1:34413849-34415364 GCF_021292245.1 Micropterus dolomieu | reverse complement strand
TTGACTTGGACTCTAGCTCGGAGACTTGAGACTTGACTTGGACTCTAGCTCGGAGACCTGAGACTTGACTTGGACTCTAGCTCAGAGACCTGAGACTTGACTTGGACTCTAGCTCAGAGACTTGAGACTTGACTTGGACTCTAGCTCAGAGACTCGAGACTTGACTTGGACTCTAGCTCAGAGACTTGACTTGGACTCTAGCTCAGTGACTTGAGACTTGACTTGGACTCTAGCTCAGAGACTCGAGATTTGACTTGGACTCTAGCTCAGAGACTTGTGACTTGACTTGGACTCTAGCTCAGAGACTTGTGATTTGACTTGGACTCTAGCTCGGAGACTTGAGACTTGACTTGGACTCTAGCTCAGAGACCTGAGACTTGACTTGGACTCTAGCTCAGAGACTCGAGACTTGACTTGGACTCTACTTGAGACTTGACTTGGACTCTAGCTCAGAGACTCGAGACTTGACTTGGACTCTAGCTCAGAGACTCGAGACTTGACTTGGACTCTAGCTCAGAGACTCGAGACTTGACTTGGACTCTAGCTCAGAGACTTGTGACTTGACTTGGACTCTAGCTCAGAGACTTGTGATTTGACTTGGACTCTAGCTCAGAGACTTGACTTGGACACTCGCTCAAAGACTTGAGACTTGACTTGGATTCTAGCTCAGAGACTTGACTTGGACTCTAGCTCAAAGACTTGACTTGGACTCTAGCTCAAAGACTTGAGCCTTGACTTGGACTCTAGCTCAGTGACTTGAGCCTTGACATGGACTCTAGCTCAGAGATTTGAGACTTGACTTGGACTCTAGCTCAGAGACTTGAGACATGACTTGGACTCTAGCTCAGAGACTTGAGACTTGACTTGGACACTCGCTCAAAGATTTGAGACTTGACTTGGATTCTAGCTTAAAGACTTGAGACTTGACTTGGATTCTAGCTCAAAGACTTGAGCCTTGACTTGGACTCTAGCTCAGAGACTTGAGACTTGACTTGGACTCTAGCTCAAAGACTTGTGACTTGACTTGGATTCTAGCTCGGAGACTTGGGATTTGACTTGGACTCTAGCTCAGAGACTTGTGACTTGACTTGGACTCTAGCTAGGAGACTTGAGACTTGACTTGGACTCTAGCTCGGAGACTTGAGACTTGACTTGGACTCTAGCTCAGAGACTTGAGACTTGACTTGCACTCTAGCTCAGAGACTTGAGACTTGACTTGGACTCTAGCTCAGAGACTTGGGATTTGACTTGGACTCTAGCTCAGAGACTTGTGACTTGACTTGGACTCTAGCTCAGAGACTTGACTTGGACTCTAGCTCAGTGACTTGAGACTTGACTTGGACTCTAGCTCAGAGACTCGAGACTTGACTTGGACTCTAGCTCAGAGACTTGACTTGGACTCTAGCTCAGTGACTTGAGACTTGACTTGGACTCTAGCTCAGAGACTCGAGACTTGACTTGGACTCTAGCTCAGAGACTTGAGACTTGACTTGGACTCTAGCTCAGAGACTTGAG
>NC_060152.1:34413057-34413749 GCF_021292245.1 Micropterus dolomieu | reverse complement strand
ATATTATCAGGACGACTGATCTCTCCACACGGTGATAACGTACCTGCTCAGATGGGGAAACGCCTGAAAACAGTTAGAAGCCACAGCCTGTCTGACTCGCTGTGTCTAATGGTGTGAAAAGTGTGCCGGCAGTGAAGGCATTCCTCTCCTCTGTCCCCGTCTGACTCTCACATCGTTTCAGTGTCGGCTGTCAGATGACGACAGATGAAATGTTAATGTACGCTCGCTGACACTTCCTGCTGTCGCCTCCTTCCCGCCCGTCAAACCCCGCGTCAGTCAAATCTGCAGGGAGATCGGCTGAAGCTGCAAGACGATAACATGATCGCCCCTAAGACACCTCCAGCACCTCCAGCTGTCAGGTGGGCGACAAGTATCTCAACAATACTTACAACAAGTACTGTACTTAAGGACAACTTTGAGTACTTGTACTTAACTTTAACAGCATCCTGAAGGGACGTCACCTCAGCTAAAGCTTTACAGGAGCTGCTGAGAGAGAGTGAGAGTTTCTGTCAGTATTTTTAGGGTTGAAATGACAACGACACTCCCGTCCTTCCTCTTTCTCCTCCTCTCTTCCTCCTCCCTCTTCCTCCTCCTCTCCTCGTCCTCCCTCTTCCTCCTCCTCCTCTCCTCATCCTCCCTCTTCCTCTCTTCCTCCTCCTCTCCTCGTCCTCCCTCTTCCTCCTCCTCTCCTC
>NC_060152.1:34392162-34412957 GCF_021292245.1 Micropterus dolomieu | reverse complement strand
ATGGTGCGGTCAATCTGCTGGATGATCTTCTTCCTGTCCGGGTGGTCCGGCCCCTTGGCGTGGCCCACGTTGTCCGGCTCGCCGTAGTACAGCGTCACCAGGTCAAAGTCTTCATCGGAGAACCAGCTCATTACCTTGTCGATGTTCTGACGCCACTCTGTCTCGTTGTCGTCCGGGTGGCCAGCCTCCGTAACAAGCACACGGTTGACCACCTGGCCGCTGTAGTTGGCTGCGCCTCCCGGGTAGTAGAAGGACGCGGTTTTTAGACCCTGAAACCACAAGAAACAGGAAACAAGCTATAAACACTGACATGTTACTATTACTTATACAACACGCTGAGAGTGAACCAGAACAGAAAAGCTGCAGCTGGAAAGATAAACAACGAGCTGAAAGTCGCTGTAAAGCTCCGTAAAGCCAAGAAGCTACAGAGGCGGGTGATAATTGTTGTTTCGTCACTACTAGGGACACCTTTCACATTGGTATTGGTAAAGAAGCATGAGTTGCAGACACTAATCTTGAATGGTAATTTAACATTATCCGCTGCGGAGTACCTCAAGGTTCTGTCTTAGGTCTCCTTCAGTAACGACATGCTTCCACTTGGATGAATAATCATCATTTCTTTACTTTCTTTTACTTTGCTATGCAGATGACAGGCTTCTCTCTTTCTGAAGAAAAATCAAAATCTGTAGTTATTTTTATACTTATTTATGTATCCGACTTCGACCCTGTTCATCACTTTGGTCAACTGAAATAAAATTGACATTATTATTGACACTATTATTCAGTTTAAAATGGATCTTTGTTGCTGTAGCTCATCATCCTTCAGGCCAGTAATATTTCCTCCTCTACAGTTAGTTTATGTCGTTATCGGTCACTCGCCTGGTTCTGAGCTGTGATCCATAACGGCAGAACTCCGTTGTCCCACCATTCGGATCTGACCAGAGTCTTCTTGTGAGGAACCTTTAGGTTCGTCTTGGCGTTAAACATCATGTTGTGGACGACTTCGTGATCCTCCACCCATCGGCCTGGGAAACAGGAAACAAGACATTTCAAAATGAAAAGCTAAAAATTAACAGAAAGTCCAGTACTTTTAAATAATCAAAAAAAAATGTTGTCCTCTTTAGACCCTCATGAGGGTCATCAGAAGAAATTGACATTTAACATTTTATATTTTCCATCAATTTCCAACATAGAAAAAAACCTCTTGAACAAACTTCGGTTAATTATGAACGAGATATGTCAGTGATTTGCCATTAGAGGCCTGGAATCCTGCAGATGTAGTTCTGGTTTAATTTCTCCGTTTTCAGATATCATTCTGAGATTCCTGCCTCCACGTGAATACAATGGAAGTGAATGAAATTTAGTGAATGAATGACATTTGTTATTGTTGTCATACTGTGTCCAGCTTTACAAGACGACATCAGTTCACACAAGCCAGAACCAAAACTAAAACAGTTTTCATGCTTAAATCTTCAGATCACTGAATCACTGACCAAAAAAACAAACAAAATGATTTTTTATCAGATTAAGCATTGATTTAATAATTCAAATTAGCTTTATAGGCATGAATGTACAGCAACAATATTGCCAAAGCTACATGTAAATTAAATAAGGACAATTAATTTCATACATTTCATTAAATAAGTGAATAAAACGGTAAAGTTGTGTTTGTGTGTGCTAATAAAAAATAAAATAACAAAATATATAATGTAAAAATTCAGTAAAAATAAATGTTAAAATAAATAAATAAAACTGTTAGAAAATGAAAATATATCAAATAGTAAGTGTGTGTGTGTGTTTGAAAAAAATTAAAATAAACTAAATGACACAGTAACGTGTGTGTGTTTATAATAATAAAAAATTAAAATAATAAATGGATAAAACCGTAAGTGTGTGTATATTAATCGACAAAAGTTTAAAAATAAATTAGTTAATTTAAAAAACAAATCAGTATCAAATGTGAGATTTAAAAACAACAATTACTAACAAAAACTAAGTATATTTACTCAAGTACTGTACTTAATTAAAGTACAAATTCCTCTATTTTCTTACCATGCCACTTTCTACTTCTGCTCCATTGCAGATGAAGATATTGTACTTTTTACTTCACTTCACTCATCTGACAGCTTATTTTACTTTTGTAAAGAGTTTAACTTCTAACAAAACATCACATTTTTAAACTACCCAAAAGTTTATACAAGTACAGCGAGTACATTTGTTGATTGACAGAAATTTAATTGGCAATTATTTTAATAATGGTTTAAGTCATAGTTTTCAGGTAAAAACTATTCATAGTTCACAGGTGAAGATTTGCTGCTTTTCTTTAGAATTTTTTATTTAATTTCAGAACAGGCATTGGGAAGGAGTCAGTTTGGGGAAACTGATTTTCAGAATGTTTACGATCGATTAACAGAGAAAATAATCAGCAAATTAATCCTTAATGAAAATAATTATTTATTGCAGTCTGACAAATGGTTAAACCTCAACAACTACTGCAGTAAAATCCTGCTTTACATTAATGATGAGGAGAAATAATGTGTTTTTTTTCCCACTCAGTGTTTCCTGGAAGCAGCAACATGTGACTCCAGAAAACGTTCACTTCAGGATAATAAATGATCTCTTATCATAATCTGACCACTGTAAATCTGCCGATGGAACAGCCAGCTTAGCGTGTGTGTGTATAACAACGCCAACAACATGAAGTACAAGTAGAGTACAAGTCCAATGTGGTGGTGTACTACTTATTATAAAGGTGTAGAAGCACACGACACTGCACTTTGTACTTTTATTAGTATCATTATTACTACCTACCTCCACCTGTGAGTATAAATATGTTCTATCTAATGCTAATTATTGTTTAATGTCCAAGGACAATCGCGCTTCGTGATGTTCAGCAAATACCATCAACCGATTAGTAATGAATAATTACTGCGCAGAGATCGACATCAGTGTACTAAAGGAACTTTCCTCATGTTTATTTTATTTATTTCAGTTATTTTTCACAATTTATTTTTGCTGTTTTCTGACCTTCCTCTTTTTCTTTTTGTGTTTTATGCAGCTCGGTTGCAGAAAATGTTAAAGAATTTAATCTTAGAATCAACTGAATAATAAAATTTAAACACCGACTAATTCGTACTGTTGACGTTAAAGGTTCAGTGTGTAGCAGCATCCAGTGGTGAGATTGTGAATTGCAACCAACGCTTCAGTCCATCCCTCCCTTTCCACGCGTGTAGGAGAAGCTGCTTCTTCTGTTTCTCTTTGTGCTGTTTCTTAAGGTGCGTTCGATATTACTGCGGCTGACTACAGTCACGTTTTCTGAACTCACCAGGTAGTTCAACCTCCTCGCTTTCTTTTCTCCACTGAACGTCCAGTTTTGTCCAGTTTTTATATAAATATGAAGTCGTAGTCTGACTAGCTAACGATGCTAACAACAACAGTGGAGCCGGATGTGCACGGAAGCTGCTGAGAAGCTCCAGTGAAGATGAATCAACGTTGAAATCCCAAAAACTAAAGTAAAAAGCTGATTTAATAAAAGCAGTTAACTCCGATCTCCTCCCGCAGAATCCGACCGACTGCGGGGGTTTAATTGTCCAATGGTTGCAGCGCTGCTCCCTGCTCCTCTCCCCCAAGTTTAGCAGCTCTCCGCCGGCCTGCAGATTTTCAATCCCCCGCTCTGCCCGGCGCTCTCCACACAACGCTCTGAAGCAGTCGGTGACGTTCGGACAATCTCAACACTGATAGGCTATCGCGACTCAGCGTATTGCGTTGAAAATATTCAACTCACCTGAATTCCTTCGCGTCGCTTTGCGCCGCCCGACAGGAAATCGCGGCTCTACGCGTCTTCGCAAATTGTCATGGTGCAGTGGATAAGACACATGCCTTTGGTGTGAGAGATCCGGGTTCAATTCCCCACTGTGACCCATCCAGCATTGTGTCCCTGAGCAAGACACTTAACCCCTCGTGCTCCAGAGGCGTGTGACCTCTGACATGTATAGAAATTGTAAGTCGCTTTGGATAAAAGCGTCAGCTAAATGAATAAATGTAAACTCACTGCCCTGAACGCTCACTTCGCTTTTGGTCTGAAAGCACCATAATGCTGCTTTGGTAAGGCGTTGGGGAGTGAAGTTTACTCACTGCACAGCCTCGCTGGCTTCTGTCACACCAGCGTGCATCACGTTAAGTGAGCGCTGCGCAGCGCCGCATGAACTCAAACGTACCGATCATCTTTCTACGTGCAACATGTAAGAGGAGCAGCGGTGAATGTAGACAGAAATGACTCATTGTAAGGTAATAAAAACATAACGCTTGATTATGTGAGGTCTTTCCTCACCACTGAAAACACAGTTATGGATATTAGATTGATGCCTGAGTATTTCACACTGACCTTTAAATAACATTGAATTTGTAGCAGTGAAATATTTTCCATCAACCTGAAGTAAATATTGAAATTGTTGTGATTTGCTTCCATAGAAACGTCCCTCTGGATTAATAACGTACTCTCTGTACAGACAGCGCCAGTTAGTGTATTTCACATGTACTGCTGATATTACTGGAACAGTAATACTTTGAATTGTAGAAGTGCAGCAGGTGTGAAAGGTGATGATGCTGTGTTACCGGTGATGGTGGTGAAGTGGGACGGGGAGGTCATGGTCAGCATTGGGGGGGTGACGTATTTGGCTTTGACTCCGTCCTCCACCAGCTGGTCCAGGTGCGGCGTGTCCACGTCCTGGTCGTAGTCCCACCTGAAGCCATCGAAGGAGATGAGCAGCAGCTTGTTCCTCTCTGCCGCCTTGCTCAGCGGCTTCCCGGCGGCGCAGACCACCGCTGTGAAGACCAGAAGGAGCTCCAGCCTCATCGTCGTCGCGTTCACACTGACTGCAGCTGAGCCGGGGGCCTCGCCTGTCTGCACACCTGGAGCTCCTCAGCAGTTTAATATGTAACTGTGGGTCTCTGATAGAGATCTGCTGACCTGCTGCCGAGGACGAGACCTTTGACTGGAAGCAGAGCTCACCTGGATCCATTATCAGGGCAGTTTGATCCATCAGCAATCTGTGGACCCGGCTGATAACCGCTCCAGAGTCTGACTCAGCCATTTCTAAACGTGAATCAGTGGATATGTTTGACAACAGAACAGGTTTTCCACCAATTACACACAGTCAGAAAGTCAGTTTGAAGTCATTCAAATTGTAAATGTGTATGAAAATGAAATGAAGTGGTGACAAACCCAAAACGTACATTTAGAACAACCAATCAATCAATCGCTCAATCTTTACTTCAGCCATGTAACACAAAGTGCTTCACATTGTAAAAACAAAAGACGATGACAACAATGACACAGAAATTTAAAGTAAGAGACAATAAAAACATAAGGTGAGGAAATGCCGTCATCAACGGGCACAACCAGCATAAAACTCGAATCAGAATCAGAAAGCGCTTCATTCCCAAGTAGTGTTTTGCACGTACGAGGAATTTGCCTTGGTGTTAAGGTGCTAGAAGCAGACAGATATACAGATGACATAAATAATGTAGAAATATATAAATATGGAATAAACAAATGCTAGTTATATAAGAATATTCAAATAATAAAAGAATAGAGAATAATACAGCTTATACAACTACGTGCAGGCGGCAGATATTTACATGTTCATTACTCGGGTTTGTGTTGTGCACACGTGTTGCAGCGGAAGAGGATGTTGTATTTAAATAAATTGATATAAAAATATGGAAGAATAACGATTAACAAAATGTGCAAAAAAAAAAAATGTGCTAAGGTTTGTGCATGATATGAAATGAAGTGATATTTACATGTGCAGAGACATTTGTATTATTTGAAGGGGGGGGGGGGGCACTGGAGATATTTAAAGAAAAGTATAATAAAGATCAATAATAACAATAAAAAAATAATAAGATAATAAAAATAAGGGGGCCATAGAATAAAATATAATAAAACAACATCAAATGCATCAGTTAAACAGACTAAAATGTCCGTACATAGATAAATAAAGATATAAAATTCAACTAAAATCCTGGTTTTAAAAAGTTAGGTCTTTAGTTTGCTTTTAAAAATATCAACCAACAACATAATATGTATATATAATATAATATAATAATAACATAACATGATATCTTTTTCAAAAAGTTCAGCAAACATTTAGGAAACACTGAAGTAGTTTATATTTAAAAATTACAAAATTAAACTGTTGTTTTATCCCCGTCAAGTATTTGTGAATTTACAACTTTAGTTGAACTCCTGCCGGTTTATCTGAGCGTGATGTGATCACGATAATAAAACTATGACTCATCAAACTGATTACACCAGTTTGAAGGACAGCTGATGGAAAACCATCAAATGCAGGTCAATGAGTGGAAACGAGGGGCAGAAAACCCGATCCAGAATGAAAAGAATCATCAGCTGCAGTCTGAAACTGAACAGTTCAGAAGCTGCAGCTCAACAACTACAGCAGCAACAT
Source organism: Micropterus dolomieu (assembly GCF_021292245.1). Classification (NCBI taxonomy): domain Eukaryota; kingdom Metazoa; phylum Chordata; class Actinopteri; order Centrarchiformes; family Centrarchidae; genus Micropterus; species Micropterus dolomieu. The sequence goes on along the minus strand of NC_060152.1, from coordinate 34,406,487 downwards.
CCTGCTTTTCACTAATGAGGAGGAGGAAGAATCTGAGAAGAGGATGTAAAGAAAGTCAATCTTAAACAAATGTTTAAGGAATCAGTATATTGTTTTAATAAAAGGACAAACGGGTACAGATTTTAGCAGATTATAATATAACTGAGTAACATGGATGTGTTGACATTTACAGTGTTAAATTTTAGGGCACCAATAATTAATGTAGGCGCACAGATTAGCTTTTTGTTTTCCATGACACCTGCCAACATCTGCATCCAAAACTACAGAGAAAATCTAATATATTTATTGTTGTAAGAAATAAATACAAATATAATACTGTGGAAGAAGTGAAAATACATTTCTATAGAATGACTTCATTCATTATATTATTTTTATCCAGGAAAAAAAGGGAATTATTTTTTAAATGTTTTGGACAAGAGGGGGATTTAATTTGCATCTGTTTAAGTGTTTGCAGTAGAATCGTTTTGTTGACGAGATCAACCTGTTTTTTTCAAGTAAAACCATAAAAACGTCTTTAAATATTAAAAATGTGCAAACAGTACATTTCACTAAACCTCTTATTTTGGTGGGAACGATATCCGGAAGCGCTTTTGTTTGTGTAACGGAATTACTTCCGGTGCGCAGGAGTTCATGTTGCTCACGTTAAAACGTGAAAGTCCTTGGTTGGTATTTAAATTAAAAAAATGCGTTAAATATCTTTAACTTCACTTCTTATTAATCCCGTTATCGAACCGGATATTCTGCGATCACCTTCCGGCGGTGTGTATGTAGCGCGGATAACCTCTGTCGGTCAGCTAACGTCAGCCGTGCTGAGTGTGACCCTGAGGACAAACATAAGTTAGCAGTCAGCTGATGTCTTTCTCTGTAAATGCAGTAACAGCCTCGTGCAGCTTGCAGCTTCGCCGTTGGGCTCAATTCTCACTAGAGAGTCAGTTATTTTGCACCAGACTCCATTCAAAAAATCAGGGATTTAAGAGCTCCTTGCTCATCGTGAAGCCGCAGAGGCGTTTCCGGGTGTTATAAAAATCATCAGGGGTCACGTTTTACTTCGGCATGCACGAGTCTCACCCAGAACATCTGAAATCAAGTTTTAAGATTTACTCTTTTTGCTCTAATTACCTCCATGTGAGGACGCTCGATGTAGGCTGCAGACGGGAACCGGTCCTAATTGATTGAAGGAACCAAATTTAATCACGCGCTGGGTGGTGGATTATCCTGCCGAACTGACCTGGAGGACCTTGGTTTTAATTCTTTAGTTATTCTCGACCAGCATGTGTACACTTGGGTACGGTAGGGTAAATTTCTGCAGGTTTTCAAGAGAGTTTGGTGGTAAACAGGATGAATCGCAGCTGAGCTGAGTGTATTTTGGGGGACATGTGACAGTAAGGATGATCTTAATTTCAGTGCATTGGTGCAGAACTGGAAAAGGCAAATCATTGATTTAATGGTGCCTTCGTTAATTTCAGGCATTTTGACAACACTTTGTTCCAAACTCTTAGAAACTCTCTGGTGACTTTGCTGTTTGTTGTCTTTTGCGGTTTCAGAGTCAGTTTAGGAAATAATGGACCGGTTGCTGAGAGGTTCTCTGTCACACGTCTGACTTGTACGATCAGAACAGGAGGTGATAAAAGGTTTCCTCTCTGGCTTGTTTCAGGAATGTCTTTGTTATGGAGCCTGAGGCCGGCGCTGACGTCGCTTCTTCAAGGTACGTTTACACGCCTGCACACTTTTAACCATCTGATGGCGATACGGCTATAAAGCAGCCACAGAGTCTGGACTCCAGAATAACCTTTACTGCGATATTTAAAAAAATAAACAAGTGACGATTATATTAAAATCTTGCTTTTTTTTAAATGTTTAACATGTAAATAACTTTTCCCTCTCTGCAGCATCCCAGCATGCCTCTGCCTGGACGGCTCCCATCCTCTCCAGGACGATGGCCACCCTCAACCAGATGCACCGCCAGGGGAAGCCCAAGCCGCCTCCTAAATCTGTCGGCGCCACGTTCGGCCGCCCCCAGCTGAAGGCGGTGATCCTGAAGACCATGATCCGAAAGCCCAAGAAGCCCAACTCCGCCAACAGGAAGTGCGCTCGAGTGCGGCTGTCCAACGGGAAGGAGGCGGTGGTGTTCATCCCCGGGGAGGGACACAACCTGCAGGAGCACAACGTGGTGCTGGTGGAGGGCGGGAGGACGCAGGACCTGCCCGGAGTCAAACTCAAAGTGGTCAGAGGCAAATATGACTGTGCCCACGTGGTGAAGAAGAAACAGTAGACTGAGAGGAGGACGCTGGTGTGGGATGGAAGCGTGTGTCTGTCAGTTGTTTAATAAATACATGTTCTCTTAATCACGCCATCGTGCGGGTGACTGCCTCAACTGTGAAGTCAGATACACAACACGGCCAAAAGTATGGAGACACCTGAACAGTCCACCCATGTGTGACGTGTGATCGTGACGGCGTGCTCATTAACCGTCTCACTTTTGTGCAGGTTTTTCAAAGCAACATTATAATAATAATAATAATATAATAATAATAATAATAATAACGGCTTTATTTATACAGCACTTATGAAAACAGAGTGCTTTCCAGGGTTGAAATACACATTAAAAATATTTCAAGTTAAATCACGCTGCATAAAATGACATAAGGTTAAAGGAAATCCAATTTCTGCAACAGTGATGCAGATAAAATGGACATATAGGACGAGATCGGGTTGGAAGGAAGCACTAAAATTAATAAAAGGCTGTTTTGTAAACGTATGTTTTGGATACAGCGGATTGGCTCACCCTGCGCTCTAAATGGGACTATATATCTCAGTGTAGGCTGTTTAGAGAACAACAGGTAGAACGGCCAGCGTGGTCCCTGGTTAGGCTTTAAAATAAATATCTGTTACGGCTGCCGTTGTTTGTTTGTGTTTAACAGTCAGCAAGGAGCCACACAGCCTGATTAACAATATCATACACACACATACCATTAAAATAATACAATAAATACATGCAGTAAGATACAGGCCTAAAAAGAAGTGGAGATCAATATAAAATAGAGAAATATTTAAGAATATAACCTATAAATCAGGTGCTTGTGTGTCCCAAAGTGTTTGGGGGACACACATGTAAAGAACATGTACGTGATGGCCTTTAACTCTTATTTTCCTATGGTGAAATCATTGGAGCCCAAAAACAAGCGGTCGTGAATGTTGGTTCTTTTATGAATTTATTATGGCTCTTCTGAAAATGTACCAAAAAATTCCATACAGCTATGTTAACATTTTGTTAAAGGTCCCTTGGCCATTTTCACCCCAATTAGACGGTGAGTTTCGGCAGCTATCCACAAGCTTCTGGTTGAATCCTCGACACTCCTCTTGACAGGTTTCTTGCAGTTCAGCTAAATGTGTTGGCTTTCTGACACAGACACGTTTCGTCCAGATGTTCTCGGTGGGGTTTAAGTCAGAAACTCGGGAAGGCCATTCTAAAACCTTAATTCCAGCCTGAGTTAGCCATCCCTTTACCACTTTTGATTTGTGTTTGGGGTCATTGTCCTGTTGCAACACCCAGCTGTGTCCATGATCCAGTTTTCCTGATGAATTTGATAGTACCTGACCACAGAACTTTCCTCCAGAAGGCCTTTTCTTTGTCCTTGTGATCAACAGCAAACTTCAGTCGAGCCAGACCAAACGCAAATTTAATCCACGCAACGCTTTCCTCGCGGGGGTTTTACCGCTGGACAACTGCTGTTCACACACAACGCGATAACGCGCCATTACTCCAGCTGTATGGACCCAAAGTAAACATTTTGCTGTGATTAAAAGCAATAAACGGATCAAACTGATGCTGAAATAACTACAATATGATGCAGATTTGTTAAACATATGAATTCATGCTTTGTCAGGTCTGTCAGCAGGACAACAGCTTCTAAAATGTTTGTTTTCTGAATGGAGTTCGGGTCGATCAGGACTTTCCCATCATAGCGTTTGGGGCTGAGTTTAATGAGTGAATCAAACAAACGCGTATTTTAAAGGGCTCAGAGAAGGAAGTCACCAGCTGTAGTCACTCATAATCACTCAAACAAAGTCAACGTCACAAAACAAATTTGGTTGACACAACTTTGTACATCACCAAAATTGATCATTTGAGTAGATTTTGGTCACATTTTCAGAGACCCACAACAAATTCGGTGGTCATGCATTAAAGAAATATAATGTTATTACATATGAAATTAAAAAACGGGACAATTTCGGGTTTCATAATCTGTCAAACATAACTCTTCTGAAAGTGATTTTGAGACAGAATCTAGCTTTCAGTCAATAAGTAGAGGCTTCAGTCTCTTTCTGGCAAGTAGAATGCTGCATTTTATGTCTTGTTTTGGCCATTTAAAGGTATTTTAAGAGATAAAAATTTCTAGGTGAGTTATAATCTATCAAATATAACCCTCATGAATATAATCAAGTCATTTCAGGGAGGAAATTACCTTTCAGACAATAATTAGAGGCTTCGATCACTTTATGGCAAGTAGAATAATGCATTTTATGTGTTGTTTTGGCCATTTAAAGGTATTTTAACAGGTAAAAAAGACTGGATTGGCTGGTACACAGCAAGTTAAATAAAGCAGAGTCATAAGGATAATCGCAAAAGAGATCTTTATTTTATATATAACTCAGCAGTAAGTCATGTTAATTATAGGCTACATTCCGTTTTCTAAATATAAACTAGGATATTAGACATAAGCCCACCAAACACATCATCCATCTGCAACAACAGGCTTCTGTTATTGCCTATAATAACGTAAATGTCCGGCCTGGTTAGGCTATAAAATGCAAACACTTGTTTGGCCACGTTTGTGATTATTCTGTTAAAAGAACCGTTAAAGTATCACAAAGACAAACCTTTGCGACATAAAGTGATTTTTATTTGCACGTTATGTCTGTTTAATCCAGATAAAAGCAGCTGTAGACGGAGACATGCTGAAATCTGATTTCAGGTCTGTTAATACCTTATACAGTCTATGACTAACACACAGGCCACCAAAACTGTCCCCGGGACGTCTGGTCACCCTAACTGATCCTGACGAATGTTCTGATTATGGTGACACAAACACACAAAGACAGTGTCAGTGCAGTTGCCCAATAACAAAATAGGTCCACGGCCTCTAGAAAGTAATTCAAGTGATGAAACCTCTGTAGACTTTTAAAAATCGGTGTGGCTCTTAAACAAAGACCTCAGTATGTTGTCAGCTCCTGACATCTTTAGAAACTACAGGCAGTCACTTCCATGTTGTTGCAGTTCACCTCCCGGCCAGCGGCGGCAGCACCGAGGAGCTGCTGAGCGCCATGTTTGATTTTAGCTGGAATTCGCCTGCTTCTTGTCGAAATAAACTGTGTTTTTCTTACTTTACTTTCTCCTGACATCGACTTGAATTCTCCTGAAGGGCCGATAGGGAGTTCGTGTTTCCTCCGCTGTGTTAATATTTTCATCTCTGATTATAAATAACAGCTTAATTAGCGTTAGTCGGCAGCAGCGGGTGTTTCGCGGGCGCAGCCGTCCAGGACTGTAGTAACGTCGTTTAACGCCCGCAGCTAACGAGCACAGCTAACATCGCGATAAGCCAAAGTCCGCGGCCGCCTGCTCCTGGAGGGTTTTCATTCTGAAGGAGTCCGTTCTTTGGACCCTTTTGGCGGCTTGGTTTGCGTTCCCGTCCCTTTACACAGACCTGCAGTAAACGGTACGTGTTTATGTGTTTCTGTGAACGTTAACCGTTTAGTTTACGATTAGCAAGATAGCTGAACTACTAACGCTAGCTTCTAACGGCTAATGTTTAACGGTGCTCGCCTCTGATTGGCTGAATCGCTGTAAAAACACATCGATTAACACATCGCAAACAAACGTAACGTTAGCAGCTAACTTTGAAATACATTTTAACAATATGTGATGATTGAATTAATTGTTAATGGGATTGTTAATACATAATAATGCAGTGGGAGTCGGAATAATAACACAGCTGTGAGAACGCGGTGATAAACCGCTAAACATCAGCTGGAGTCTTAAGTAACTATAATTAACAGCTGCTTTGTTGCTTTGCAAACACTTAACTTTGCCGGTCTTCATCAAAAACTGTAAAATCTTCCATCCTATGTTCTGGATGCATTACATGGCCGGTGAAGTGGACAGCCTTGTGCAGATACTTTAGTCCTTACTTCCAATAAAAGGACATGTTGGTGCTCCAGCATATTTGGGATAAAACTCTTTGTGTCATGTTGAAGAATAATGTTATTGCAAAGCCCACTTGGCCTTTCCAGAGCTTTTACAGCCACATCCAGTGGCCTTCTTCAGTGGCTGAAGGTTGCTCAATATCTAGGAAGTGGTCATGGTCCAGAAGTCAGCAGACCTGCATCTGCAAGGTCCAAAATAACTTTCATCACTTTTTGTCTGCCACTTTTTAAACGTATACGCTGAACATTTAGGCTTCATTTAATGTAGATAATGTCAATTAGATGTTTAGTATATCTACACAAAAACATTACCTGCGTGATTTAATGCACAGAAGGAGAGATGTCTTTCAGTACAAGAAAATCACTCCACCTTAACAACCAGGTATTTCCATTGAATATGCAAGATCATTATAATTACTTTATGTCAGACATGATGAGAAGGAAGCAGATTACTGCAGGGACACAGTAAAATGGGTTGCTTACTGAGTAGTATTATTAGCCTACTTATTTCACAGAGATGGATAATTTGAGAGTCAAGTCATGGCATGAAATAATAAGCTATCATATAAACCTACAGAAGACAAGAATCCACAGAGTTCACCAGAGTGTTAAAGTCAGTGCTCAGTACAAGGCCCAAAGTTCAACCACCAGTGAATGAGTCCTTATCTCAGTTAACTCTCCACATGAGTCCAGATCTCAAACAAACATACTCAGTTTCAGTCGGACAAAAGTTTGCTATCGAAAAGAAAACCAAGTGACGGCTCTTGTGTCTGTTGGACAAGCTTATTGATTGTCCGACAACACCGGACTTATCTCCCGTAGTCTGGCCGGTGCTGCGCTGGCTGTCACCCAGGACTGGTGAGTTTGGTTTGAAACGCTGCCACAATACACTAACCTTGCCACATGTGTCTTTCTGTTGTGCGTTTTTCCTGTCTGCCAAATTGGCGGATTGCCCGACGATGTCACCCGCCACTGCCAACAACTTACCATAGGACGGTAACACAACTTTAACTCACTGCATCATGGGTGCTACGAGTCCAATAATAACAGTCATTTCAATTTTCACCAGTAAGTTTAAGGCACACAGTTTTTCACACTGAGATTACCAAACCAACAGAGCATAAAGAATATTTAAGACTAACTCGATACATAAAGTGTGGAACATTGAAACTACTGAGCTTCCTTAAGAAGATGTTGAAAGCGTTATCTAAGTTTCCTGCACAGAGCCCTGACCTCAACCACACGGTCAAAGACCACGTTCTGGGAGGTGAACTGGAACTAGCCTTTTATAATTGTTCACGCATCACTTAAACCTCCCAATTCCCAGAACCAAACCAAGGACACAACCTCAGTGTCCTCACAGTCCTGACCAGGACGTGTCCCTCTCTTATTTTCAGAGGCCTTGAGGAGACCCGTCCACCTTCGGGAGGAGCAGAGCATGAGGAGATGAATGGAGTGACGGAGGAAGAAGAACAAAGCGGAGAGGACGGTCAGCAGCTTCCTGCTGAAGGTCAGCAGTTGTTTCTTTCTCCACACAAAGCCGGTGTTCTGACAATTTATGCTACCATAGCAGATGCTCCCACTGCTGAATCATTTTAAATTACACCACGTCTCACTCCGTGTGTAAAAACCAGGCAAAACTGGACGTTACGTGGAGAAAAGAAAGCGAGGAGGTTGAACTACCTGGTGAGTTCAGAAAACATGTGTCTGTAACTTTATTCCAGCTGTCGTTGTACTTTACTGTGAACAGGTTAGCATAGCATAGCCCTGATCGATCCAAACTCCATTCAGAAAACAAACATTTTAGAAGCTGTTGTCCTGCTGACAGACCTGACAAAGCATCAGTTCATATGTTTAACAAATCTGCATCATGTTGTCGTTATTTCAGCATCAGTTTGATCCGTTTATTGCTATTAAATCACAGCAAAATGTTTACTTTGGGTTCATACAGCTGGAGTAATGGCGAGTCGTGTTTATCCACGTTATCACATTGTGTGTGTGTGTGTGTGAACACTTACAGCGAATGTACTCGCGCGAGGAAAGCGTCGCGAGGCAAAAATTCGCGTTTGGTCTGAAAGCCGCAGAAGAATATGTGAAACATATTTTGACACTCTGCTGGAACATATCTATTATTAATACCCCAAAGACCGAAAAATGTCTTAATTCTATTTATTTAAACGTTGTAAATAAAGGAGAAAAAAGTTCTTTGCTCTGGTGAATTATTACTACAAGCCAGATTCATCTAATTTCAGCCACAGTCTCGACAGACTGCCCGACAGCAAGGTTTCATAGATTTATGGGTGTGGAGACGGAGATCAAGATTGTGGGTCATGCACATGCCCAGAACCGCTCAGTAGCACATCTCCATTGGTAGCATAAATCAACAGAACACCTTTTTTTATTTTCTCTCTCTTTTTACTGTTAACATGTGAAAACAATCCCTTTTTGTAAAGATCCCTGTTCACACTAAAACAGGTAAACAACAGGTCGAAGCAGTAGAGGCTTAGTTTTCTGTACAGATTAAACAAATGAGCTATAACGAGTCAACCAGGGAGCGTTAAAGCTGCTGGTAGGTGGATTTTATCATTTAAGTGTCTCCGTGTGTTGTTATTTGTGTGTCAGTGTAACTTCTAAATGCTGTTTTGCTGCCTTTCTTGGCCAGTTGTCCGTTATTACTAATAGATTACATCCTAATGGGCTTCTGCCTGGTTAAATAAAATAAAATATTCCTGATAAATGGATAATTCTTCAACCTTATGAATATTAACGTCAGTATCCTTTCCTACAGGAGAGGCCTCCAACATCGAGACACCTGAAAAACCTGCGTCAAAACAAGGCAGCCGTCGGTCAAAATGCCGTCACCGCTGTTCATTATGCGGCAGGGAGTTCTCTCGTCCGTCTCGGCTGGCGGAACACATGGTCGTGCACTCTGGCGAGAAACCTCACAGCTGCTTGTTATGCGGGAAGCGCTTCGCCAAGAAGAAGAATCTGGCGATTCACCAGAGAGTACACACCGGTGAGAAGCCGTACTCGTGCCCAGACTGCGGGGTCAGCTATTCCCAGCCGGGCTGCCTGCGGCGGCACCGGCTCGGACACGCTGCAGAGAAGCCCCACCAATGCTCGGTGTGCGGCCGCGGCTTCATTCAGCGCCGCCATCTCGTACAGCATGAGCGGACGCACACCGGAGAGAGGCCGTTCTCCTGCCCGCTGTGCCCCAAACGCTTCGCCTCCAGGACGGGCCTCGTCGATCACAAGAAAAGCCACGCAGTGGAGAACCTGCACTCCTGCTCGGTCTGCGAGAAGGTTTTCTCCACGCCGTCGTCTTTCAGGGACCACGTTAGGCTCCACACGGGACAGAAGCCTCACCCCTGCTCGTTGTGCGGCAAGAGCTTCAACCGGCCCGGCCTGCTGAGGAAACACCTGCAGAAACACACAGAGGACAGCGATGTGCTCCAAGCTGCTGCCAGCAAGGTGAGTGGGCGGAAACACTAAATCCAGTCGTAGCGCTGCAACTAATGATTCCTTTTGTTGTCAGAATTAATCTGTTGATTATTTTCTCCGTTAGTTCAGTGTTTCCCAGAGCCCAGGATGATGTCCTCAAATGTCCCAAAGATGTTCAGTTTACTGTCACAAAGGAGGAAACAAACCAGGAAATATTTACATTTAAGAAATTTGCCTTTTCTCTCTTGGATTAGTCTTTGCAGCTCTTTGACTTGTTTGTCACTGGACAGCTTGTTGTACTTCTACCACTGAACCGGCTACTAACAGGTGACAACATGCACAGGGGCTGTGTGTGTCCATTTCCAAAACTTTCTGAATCCAGCGTGCTAACATTCACACCAGCGTACGATGTGATTGGTCAGCTGTGCAGAGGTGACCCTTACTTGAACCCTGGCGAGCTCTGCCTGCGTCCAGTCGCTCCACAGATTTACATCCTCTCTGCTAATCATTCACGTTCCCTTTTCAGCCTCAGTCTTTTAAAGCTAAGCTAGCGCTCCAGAGCCAAATTATTTTGATTGACTGTAAACATTTTTTTTTAAATGTGGCCCTTATCACACTCCAGGGTGAACTGGAAATAATACGATTGTCACATGACGGCGCGCTGTTGTACAGAAGGAAACACGGAGGCCACAGAGGTTAGCGACTACAGTTTAATTTTTAAGTTGATTTCAGGTGAATGAAAGGGACTTCGGGAGCAGATGAGAAAATTTGTCCACTGATTTCCTCCGTTACTGCCGTCCTCCACGTTTGCGTTCATCGCTGCTCCCGCACGCTGGTATTATGACGGCGGTCGAGTGACTACAGAGTCACGTGACCTGCGATCTGACTGACCAGACTGAGGTAGCATCTTTTAAAATCCGACATGTATCTGATTTCACAACATACGACAGTGGCTCAAATCTAAGCAGGAAATGATCAGAGTCCATGTGACGTGTGTGGAAAGGTTTGGTCTGCGCTCTGAATGCAGCCTTAAACCTCCGGAGGAAACGCATCATCGCTGCTTCCTGTGCAGCAAAGGTTTCTCCACCGCCCAAGAAGCTGCAGCAGCACGAGCAGCTCCACCAAGAAAGCTCAAGAGATTAGTTGATTAAGCGATCAGCAGGAAATGAATCTGCAGCTGCACCGACCAGCCATAACATTATGACCACCTGCCTGCCGGAGGAATGGACTCTTCAACTGTTTCAGCTGTTTGACCTACAGTAGCTGTTCCGTTGGATCGGACCACACAGGCCAGCCTTCGCTCTTCACGTGCATCAGTGAGCCTTGGCCGTCCATGACCCTGTTGTCGGTTGGACCACTTCTGACCCCTGCAGACCGGGTTGGAGATGCCCTGAGCCAGTCGTCTAGCCATCCCACTTTGGTCCTTGTTAAAGTCGATCAAATCCTCACGCTGCCCATTTTTCCTGCTTCTAACACATCAACTCTGAGGACGCAATGTTCACCTGCTGCCTCATAAATAGAGTCTCAGGCCCCCTCCCCTCCCCGTCCTGTAGGGTAGGGAACGGCGAGAGATAACTAATGTTTTGATCCTGTTTGCCGTTCCCTGAGTTCCACACTGCCTGATGCCGGCCGATACCTGCAGTCTTTCTTCAGAATTGCGTACCTCACCTTTTTAATGAGTATGTTCTAAGTTCAAGAACAGGTTCACTACTGTCAAAGCTGAACTAACCTCACTGCTGTTTGTCGTTACAGAAACAAGACGAGTCGCTCGATGGCGGCAGCGTGGCGCCAGTTTCTGCGGGGAGCTGCGGTCTGAACGGGCTGCAGGAGCTGAAGGTCGAGAGCAGAAACGATAATGACGAGGAAGAAGACGTGCTGCGTTCACTGACCGGTCAGAACACCCAGCCTACCTGCACCTCAAAAGACATGATAGACTGAAATAATTACATTTTATACAAGCAGGTGCGAAGAATCACATTTAATCAAGTCGCAGAGGACAAACCGGTTTCTAAGGCTGCGTTCAGACTTCAGGCCAAAGTGACCCAAATCTAATTTTTATGACAGTGTGAACAGGCCAAGTCACATGGAATCTGATCTTTTCCGGTTCGGATTTGGGCCACTTCCATATGTGGTACATACAGATCGGACACTCGGGTCGCATTTGATGCGACTTTGACGTCACTCTAGAGCAGCTGTTGTCACAGCTCCACAAAAAGCCATAATTGAACATGTGGCTCTCTTTCTTCTCTACATCTGCTCACAGATTCCCTTTCTTACACCTGAAATCCACCGGACCGTTTATGCTACTTGTTGGGGAGAAATGTGACCCGTGAGAGGACAAATGAGAAACGGGAGTCTCCCGTGCAAATTTGGAGCAAGTAGGAGCTAACTGGAGCTAACCTCTGTGGCTCTGTTCACTTCTGTACAACAACAGCTGCTGCTGCTGCGCACACGGGTCACTTTCAGGCCGCGGACAGTTTACACTAGTGTTGTGGTTAAGGCCGCCCAAACCGAGACCAAGACGAGACCAAGACCAGTTCCCCACATTACATGACGCACAATAAAATGTGGAACGAGATCACAGGTGCTTCTCAAGCTGATCTGAAAGATCCAGATTCCCATTAAAACACCCACATACAAACACTAAGAGCTGAAATCAACGTAAGCATCTTTATTCAACTCTCCTTATCCATGTTTACCATCGCGGGGAGGGGGGGGGCAGTCGTTAACGGGAACAACACATTTTTATTTAGGGTTGTTGGTTTCATCTGAAGCAATAAGTGTTCCATCCAATCAAAGAGAGGATGTAAAAGCAATTTATTGATGTTCCCAAAGTTATGGTCTTGACTGGTCTTGAAATTAAATCTCGAGTCCTCAATGACCGAGACAAGACCATCAAAAAGTGGTCTGAAGACCGGTCTCGAGTAAACAACACTAGTTCACGCTGGAGTCTGATATGGGCCACAATTAAGCAACAATCTGAACTGTCAAACAAAAAAAATCGGATCTGGGAAAGAAATTTGAATTGAGCATTAAGGCCTGCAGAGTGAACGTAGGCTAACTCTTCTTTGCCAGAGAACATTTTAAAACCTGACAAACTGAAGATAATCTGCAAACAAAGAATTTAGATTCACTTTTTCCATCCAAATGTGTTAAAGATTTTTGGTTTATGCTCGCCACACATCCCGGGAAGACCTCTTCACTGACTCCAGGAAGTCGGTCAGTAACATCAAACAGCATTTCCTGCCTGAGTCCTGCTGATGCTTAACCTTATTCCTGTGTTGGTGTTTGTAGACGGGGGTCCCAGCGGCGTGACGAAGCTCCACAGCTGCTCCGTCTGTGGGAAGAGCTACCCGAAGCCGTCCAGGCTCAGACAGCACTTCAAGATCCACGCCAAGGAGAAGCTGCACCGCTGCTCATTGTGCGAGAAGGCTTTCACCACCACGACCAACCTGAGAGCCCACGAGAAGACCCACATGACCAACAAACCTCACCCCTGCAGAATCTGCCCCAGGAGCTTCCTGAGGCCCTGCCTGCTGCGGAAACACATGAGGATCCACGTCAGGGACGGACTCATCGCCGACTCTGCTGACATAGTGAGACCACGGCTTTACTGTGCACTTTTTTCATCACTGTGCACATGAAATCACACATTCTTTTCTATTTCATAAGAAGTCAAAATAAAATAAGGCAAGGGGAGCATATTTCTATCTCACTATTTTAATTCTCCTTCGTTCTCCACTTTATTTTACTGTTCACTCACTACTTGAATCTCGCTCACCACGCACCTGCAAACACACCTGCTGGCCCCGCCTCAGCATTACTGTTTATAAAGTCCCCGAAAAGACACAGAACCCGTCTTCTGGACGTTTCTGTCTTTACTGCAGCAGGCTCGATAATAACGTAGCCTGTGTCCACTTCCTGTAGCCTCATATATAACTCTCTCTTTGTTTCTCTGCAAAAATTTTAAAGTGGGTCGCCAAATATACCTGGGCGGCTGTTACTGTACCTGGGCGGTAGGGCTGCACGATATTGGAAAAGACCAACACGGCATTATTTTTCTTTTCAGCGATATAAATTGCAATATGAAAAAATACAGGAATTTTAACCAGATGACTTTAGTTGCTCTATGTGAAAAGAATTAAGCATCCTAGATGTGTAAATGCATAGAAAATAAATAAGCTGAAGAATGTTTTTGATAACCAACCCCCTTAAGTGCTGCTCGATACAAAAGGAAAACCTGCACGCATTTCCCATGAATAATCTACAAGAGAAGTCTGTCAGCAGCATCATTTACTCCGACTGAAGGGTTCTTGGATTCACAGAGCTTGTTGCTAGTGAGTGACAAGCAGACTCTGCACGCAGAGCGATCCACCAAATCACTTTAGGGCTCAAACGATTCATTCGATTACTAAAAAGCGTGGACGCTAATTCTTTGCAAGCAAAAGTAGTAAAATCATCGTTAGCTGCAGCCCTAAATTACAATATTACTAACTAATCACAATAACACTAACGCAGGCCCCGCCCCCATCAGTTGTCGACGTCAACTTGAAAATAGGTGATTACCAGGAGAAAACCATTGAAACAGTGGATTTGGTCGTAGATAGAACTTTTGTAAACCACCCAGAGGGCTGGTGTTTAGCTGCTCTTTTTTAATCTTTGAATATACAGTGGGGGAAA
>NC_060152.1:34391413-34392142 GCF_021292245.1 Micropterus dolomieu | reverse complement strand
ACACCTGCTGGCCCCGCCTCAGCATTACTGTTTATAAAGTCCCCGAAAAGACACAGAACCCGTCTTCTGGACGTTTCTGTCTTTACTGCAGCAGGCTCAATAATAACGTAGCCTGTGTCCACTTCCTGTAGCCTCATATATAACTCTCTCTTTGTTTCTCTGCAAAAATTTTAAAGTGGGTCGCCAAATATACCTGGGCGGCTGTTACTGTACCTGGGCGGTAGGGCTGCACGATATTGGAAAAGACCAACACGGCATTATTTTTCTTTTCAGCGATATAAATTGCAATATGAAAAAATACAGGAATTTTAACCAGATGACTTTAGTTGCTCTATGTGAAAAGAATTAAGCATCCTAGATGTGTAAATGCATAGAAAATAAATAAGCTGAAGAATGTTTTTATAGCCTGAATACTTTTGAGTGCAAACTATCCTTTCTTGAGCTTTGATGCAGTAAACATACAGTGGGGGAAAAAAGTATTTGACCCCTTGCTGATTTTGCAGGTTTGCCCACTTACAAAGAATGCAACGATCTATAATTTTAATCATATGTACATTCTAACAGTGAAAGACAGAATCCCAAAGAAAATTCCAGAAAATCACATCATATGAATTTATTAAAATTGATAACCATCTGATGAGGAAAAACAAGTATTTGACCCCCTGGACAAACAGCATGTTAATATTTTGTAGAAAAGCCATTATTGGCCAGCACAGATGTCAAACGGTT
>NC_060152.1:34383538-34391313 GCF_021292245.1 Micropterus dolomieu | reverse complement strand
CGGCATGGCGGAACAGGTGTGGCGTTTCAACACTGTTACAAGTCACGTTTTCTTTTCACGGTCTAACCTGGAAAGCTGGATCGCTGTGTGAAAGCACAAACTGTTGCAGGATTACGTCCACTGTTGCGGACATTCTTTCCGCGTTTATTGCTGGATCTGTGTGTGTAAGCGGCTTGTGTTTGAACTGTTCAGGGGTCAGATTGTTTTTGTGTAGAAATGGCTGGAGATGTTTGTCCTTTAATGAGAACAAACTTCAAAGTAACTTCCTGTTATCACAAGAGGACAGAGGGAGACGATGGAGGCGTTCAGAGACAGATCAGACAGTGAGAGGATGTTTCCACAGACGGACACTGTTGAGG
Source organism: Micropterus dolomieu (assembly GCF_021292245.1). Classification (NCBI taxonomy): domain Eukaryota; kingdom Metazoa; phylum Chordata; class Actinopteri; order Centrarchiformes; family Centrarchidae; genus Micropterus; species Micropterus dolomieu. The sequence continues at coordinate 34,390,954 of NC_060152.1, read as the reverse complement.
TGTGTTCACACTGAAAGTTAATATTCGCCTCGCTTTACTCGTGCGAGTTTGACCGCTGAACATTTTGAGTGTTCACACACACACACACACACACAAACACACACACACACACACACAAACACAACACGTTTGAAGCAAATAAAATAATAAATCACAGCCCGCGGATAGTAAACCCAAAGTAAACCCTTTGCTGTGATTTAATTGCAATAAACGGATCAAAATGCTGAAATAACTACAACATGATGCAGATTTTTAAACATATGAATTCATGCTTTGTCAGAATATAACTATTAAAATGTTTGTTTTCTGAAAGGAGTTTGGTTCGATCAGGGCTATGCTATGCTAACTTGTTCACAGTAAAGTACAACGACAGCTGGAATAAAGTTACAGACACATGTTTTCTAAACTCACCAGGTAGTTCAACCTCCTCGCTTTCTTTTCTCCAACTAATGTCCAGTTTTATCCGTTTTTTATGTAAATATGAAGTCGTAGTCAGACAGAGCTAACGACGCTAATGACAACAGTGGAACCAGATGTGCACAGAAGCTGCTGAGAAGCTCCAGTGAAGATAAATCAACAATGAAATCCCAAAAACTAAAGTAAAAAGCTGATTTAATAAAAGCAGTTAACTCTGAGCTCCTCCTGCGAGTAAATGGTGTAGCTGTCAGAGCAGAATCCGACCGACTGCGGGGGTTTATCTGTCTGAAAGCTGCAGCGCTGCTGAACACGCCCTCGTTCTTTAGCAGCTCTCCGTCGGCCAGCGGATTGTCATGACACCGCTCGCCTTGTCCTCTCCAAACAGCGCTCCGAAGCCGCCGGTGAGGTTTGGACGATCTCATTGCTGATTGGCTTTTGCAACATCGCATCAAGCTAATTTCTCGCCCAAGTTGAAAAATCTGAACTTGCGCGAACCAGCGAATGTCGCGACAAACGGCTCTTTCGCACCGTCCGGAGCAAATTCGCAGGAAATCACGTCTTTGCAGTGACCAGCCCAAAACGCTGGATTCACTTTCGGTGGGAACACAGCTTTAGGCTGTGAGAGGAGAAACGATCACTGATGCAGTTGCACCTTTTCAGTATCTAGAACGAGTCTCAAACGTCCTCCAGAGGCATTTTTAACCATCAGATTTCAATCTGTCTTGAATGCTTCTCAGAAGCATTTCAACTTTTTTAGATTTTAAGATCTGTTAGCGATGTGACGCCTGAAGTGACTCAGTGTGAACGAGGTCTGAGAACCACACAACAGCAGATTTAACTGAAACTCCAAATGTCCAGAAATCTTTTTTGTTCACTCAGTCAAGTTTCTCCTGATTGAAATAACTAGAGAAGCTGGACGATGCTTCTGCCCAGACGGAAGCACTACATGCATCACTGCGTATATTTCACTGACTTATCGATTCATTTCTGAACATGTGTTCAGTTGCTCGTTGTGTGCAGCATCTCAGAGCAGGTTTGATCACTTCACGAGTCTGACGTCTACTGAGCTCTGCAGGTGTGCAGCAGAACCAGAATCGTGCAGCACTCTGGAAAGAAGATGAAATACATCTTGCCATTTTTCAGATTTTTTTTATGCATGTCATATGGGATGTGAAATGGTGTGTGTGTGTGCGTCAGGTGTTCACGTGTGGCTGAAGTTTTCTTTTGAAGAACCGCCCTCGACACGGCCCCCCTGATATTCAGACAGGATTTCTCTCTTAGCTTGAATACATTTTGACAGAGAGTTTGAGGTCTGTCAGATCTGATGTCGGGACTAATCAATGCATTTCAGTCAGGACCCAGTTTGTGATTTCAAAGCTTTGTTATGTCAAACACTGATCAGTCTTAGGAGAACCTGTGCAGGCTGGATGTGCCTGTACGTACAGAAACTGTACTAAAATGTGTGTGTGTATAAACTGAAAATATAAAGTAATGAGCTGGTTCTGTGTGTCTTGGTGGTTCAGAAGCTGCTTTTATTATTTATTTAGTTTCTCTCACTGATCTAAACAGGACTACACCTGCAGACACGCTGGAGGAAGGAAGGTTTATTAGTTATCAACAGGATTCTTTTGGCAAATTCAACAAGAAAACATGCGGTTCAGACAAACTTTCACCCTCACAGTGACACTGACAACGGATATTTTCGTTTGATTCTTGTGCATTTTATTAATTTTATTGCATGTTAATGCAGTTTTTATTATTATTATTAATTTGAAAGTCCGTTGCTCGGTGGCTCTGAATCCAGTCAGACCGTGGGTCACAGGAGGGGGGGTGTTGATCAGCCTGCAAATCAGCCACCCAAACCAGCAGCAGATGGAGGCTTCAGCAGACGACGCTGCTGCAGCGGGAGAAGCAGATAAACAAAAGCAAAATGAGCGATCAAACGCCGCAGCGAAGTGGAGAGCTGCACGCTGCACGCTGGTTTGTAAAACTCCCAAACAGCGAGGATCAGTCTCTCTTCCAGTGATTTGTGTTGCGCGTCGCGTACAAAAAGTTCCAGACAATTCAGCCTCGGCGGCGGCGGGCGTGTGCGTGAGGCGAGCTAGGCTGGCAGCTGTAGGGTTAGCTGGTCGACATGCATATATTAACCGACTTAACTTCTGTGACGGTAAAGGTTAGGGTAAGGCGCTTCGGGGGACTGTAAACACAAACTTCGCTAGCTAGCTAGCTGGTTAGCAACCCGGAAGCGCTACTAGCGGTCACCCCAGGGCGTCATATACAGACTCGCCTAGGGACGTCTCCCATACACGGCAAATTGATGTCGGTGCATGTCGGAGACTAGACTTGGACTCTAGCTCAGAGACCTGAGACTAGACTTGGACTCTAGCTCAGAGAATCGACTTGGACTCTAGCTCAGAGACTTGAGACTCGACTTGGACTCTAGCTCAGAGACCTGAGACTAGACTTGGACTCTAGCTCAGAGAATCGACTTGGACTCTAGCTCAGAGACTTGAGACTCGACTTGGACTCTAGCTCAGAGACCTGAGACTAGACTTGGACTCTAGCTCAGAGAATCGACTTGGACTCTAGCTCAGAGACTTGAGACTCGACTTGGACTCTAGCTCAGAGACTTGTGGAGCATCTCTGGTATATGGCGCCTGAGATGAGAACAGGCTGCGATAAACAATAATTGTGATGGTTGTTATATATGTTTTAGGACCCCATCGAAAACAAGATGGTTGCATCTCCAGGGGTTTATCCAAATTAATACATTTGAATATATATATGGTTTATTACAACATGATTTTTTATGCAAATTCAAGACTTAGTGACCCGGTTACGCCCCCCTTTAGAGCCAGTAACACAACCACTCTAACAGATGTCGACTTTAACGTTTCTTTTAACTGAATAATCACAACTGTGGCAAAAGGCGTGTTTGCAGTTTAAAGCGTAACCGGGCCGGACGTGATTATTGAAGCCTGTTGTTGTTTATATTTGGAAAACAGACTGTAGCCTTTAATTACGTACTGCTGAGTTATACATAAAATATAGACATGTTCTACTTTGCAATTATCCTGACTCTTATATGACTCTACATTACTTTACCTGCTCCTTTTTACCTGTTGGCCAAAACAACACATAACATGCAGTATTTCACTTGCCATGAAGTGATTGCAGCTTCTACTTATTGACTGACTGGTAGTTTCTGCCCTGAAAACCGTTGATTCCATTAATGAGACACTGGGTTTGAGAGTCTGCGGTTGGTGTTGAGTTAATAAGCATAATAAGCAATAACTGTCATGAGTTGTAGTGCACATCACATGGTTGTGCTCTGTAAGTGAAAAACAGGTTACAGTTACAGAATCCCTTATAGCTGTGCAGTTTTATAAGCAGCCTGTACTGAACGCAGCAGCTGATACAACATTCATTATAACCACGAGTGACTTGACTTGGACTCTAGCTCAGAGACCGAGACTTGACTTGGACTCTAGCTCAGAGACTCGAGACTCGACTTGGACTCTAGCTCAAAGACTCGAGACTCGACTTGGACTCTAGCTCAAAGACTCGAGACTTGACTTGGACTCTAGCTCAGAGACTGGAGACTTGACTTGGACTCTAGCTCAGAGACTCGACTTGGACTCTAGCTCAGAGACTTGAGACTTGACTTGGACTCTAGCTCAGAGACTTGACTTGGACTCTAGCTCAGAGACTTGAGACGACTTGGACTCTAGCTCAGAGACTCGACTTGGACTCTAGCTCAGAGACTTGAGACTTGACTTGGACTCTAGCTCAGAGACTCGACTTGGACTCTAGCTCAGAGACTTGAGACTTGGACTCTAGCTCAGAGACCTGAGACTTGACTTGGACTCTAGCTCAGAGACTCGACTTGGACTCTAGCTCAAGAGACTCGACTTGGACTCTAGCTCAAAGACTTGAGACTCGACTTGGACTCTAGCTCAGAGACTTGAGACTCGACTTGGACTCTAGCTCAGAGACTTGAGACTTGGACTCTAGCTCAGAGACTCTGACTTGGACTCTAGCTCAGAGACCTGAGACTTGACTTGGACTCTAGCTCAGAGACTTGAGACTCGACTTGGACTCTAGCTCAAAGACTTGAGACTCGACTTGGACTCTAGCTCAAAGACTTGAGACTCGACTTGGACTCTAGCTCAGAGACTCGAGACTTGACTTGGACTCTAGCTCAGAGACTCGACTTGGACTCTAGCTCAAAGACTCGAGACTCGACTTGGACTCTAGCTCAGAGACTCGAGACTTGACTTGGACTCTAGCTCAGAGACTTGAGACTTGGACTCTAGCTCAGAGACTTGAGACTTGGACTCTAGCTCAGAGACTTGAGACTTGGACTCTAGCTCAGAGACTCGAGACTTGACTTGGACTCTAGCTCAGAGACTTGAGACTTGGACTCTAGCTCAGAGACTCGAGACTTGACTTGGACTCTAGCTCAGAGACTCGACTTGGACTCTAGCTCAGAGACTTGAGACTTGACTTGGACTCTAGCTCAGAGACTCGACTTGGACTCTAGCTCAGAGACTTGAGACTTGACTTGGACTCTAGCTCAGAGACTTGAGACTTGACTTGGACTCTAGCTCAAAGACTTGAGACTCGACTTGGACTCTAGCTCAAAGACTTGAGACTCGACTTGGACTCTAGCTCAGAGACTCGACTTGGACTCTAGCTCAAAGACTTGAGACTCGACTTGGACTCTAGCTCAGAGACTTGAGACTTGGACTCTAGCTCAGAGACTTGAGACTTGGACTCTAGCTCAGAGACCTGAGACTTGACTTGGACTCTAGCTCAGAGACCTGAGACTTGACTTGGACTCTAGCTCAGAGACCTGAGACTAGACTTGGACTCTAGCTCAGAGAATCGACTTGGACTGTAGCTCAGAGACTTGAGACTCGACTTGGACTCTAGCTCAGAGACTTGTGGAGCATCTCTGGTATATGGCGCCTGAGATGAGAACAGGCTGCGATAAACAATAATTGTGATGGTTGTTATATATGTTTTAGGACCCCATCGAAAACAAGATGGTTGCATCTCCAGGGGTTTATCCAAATTAATACATTTGCATATATATATGGTTTATTAATACAGGATTTTTAATGCAAATTCAAGACTTAGTGACCCGGTTACGCCCCCCTTTAGAGCCAGTAACACAACCACTCTAACAGATGTCACTTCAGCGTACATCTCCTCCTGTTTATTCGAGTTTTCTCATTGTTAATGGATGACAAACGCCTGAGCCTCATTGAAAGGTCTGACGGTCGGTTTCAAACAACAAAACGCAGCTGAGGTTTCAGACGCTGAGCTGACAAGCACAGAGGCTTTGAAAATATGGCAGAGTCAGAATCAGTGCTGGATGGATGTTCTGACACGTCAACATGCAGCAGTTTCAGACAGCAGAGCGTATTTGGGAGAATATTTTATCTCCTGCCACAGAAAGGTTCATTTATTTATCAAATGTATCAGTGATGCATTTTTATTATTTCAACAAAACACAGATATGAGGGTTTAGCCATCACTCAGTGCTAAGTCCTGTGGATCTGTCTGGGCAGGGAGTTTGGGTGACTTCTCACTTAACACTTCAAACCTCACAGGTGTTGTGAAATGATTTTTGTTTTGGTGCTGTATCAGAGTCAGAAGGAGCTTTACTGCCAAGTAGTGTTTTACACATACGAGGAGTTTGCTGTGGTGATAAGGTGGAACACGTAGACAAACATACAGTCGACATAAATAAATGTAGAAATATATAAATATGGAATAAACAAAGCAAGTTAAATAAGAATATTAGAAAGAATAGAGAAAAATAATACAACTATTTGCAGAGAAGGAACAATGTTATTCTGGGTTGTGTTGTTGCAACAGAAGAGTATTGTAAATATGTAAATTGACAAAATATAAAAATATAGAACAGCAAAGATTAACAATTAATTAAAGATAACGGGTTGGGGACCCGGGTCTTGTTAATGAGGCTGCAGACGGGAAGAAACTGTTTTTGTGGCGAGAGTCCACAGTGGTGACTGGGGAGTCACAAAGGATGATGGGGAGGGTGGGGCTGTGCTCTTTCTAAAGTCCACGACCATCTCCACGGTCTTCAGAGCGTTGAGCTGCAGACTGTTCTGGCTGCACCAGGTCACCAGATGGTCGATCTCCCACCTGTAGGAGGACTCGTCCCCACCAGAGATGAGCCCAATGAGGGTGGTGTCATCCGCAAACTTCAGGAGCTTGACGGACTGGTGGAATTGGAATGGTCTATGGATGGAGGGTGTTGCAGAGCCTCTTGAGGAAAATGTGCGCTGTTGGGATAAATAAATAAAACGGACTTGACTAGTGAGTTTGGGGAGAAAGACACAGGTTGTTTGGGATGTGTAGGATGTGTACATATAGAAGGTGAAGTAATCCGAGTATTTGTTGAATATTATCAGGACGACTGATCTCTCCACACGGTGATAACGTACCTGCTCAGATGGGGAAACGCCTGAAAACAGTTAGAAGCCACAGCCTGTCTGACTCGCTGTGTCTAATGGTGTGAAAAGTGTGCCGGCAGTGAAGGCATTCCTCTCCTCTGTCCCCGTCTGACTCTCACATCGTTTCAGTGTCGGCTGTCAGATGACGACAGATGAAATGTTAATGTACGCTCGCTGACACTTCCTGCTGTCGCCTCCTTCCCGCCCGTCAAACCCCGCGTCAGTCAAATCTGCAGGGAGATCGGCTGAAGCTGCAAGACGATAACATGATCGCCCCTAAGACACCTCCAGCACCTCCAGCTGTCAGGTGGGCGACAAGTATCTCAACAATACTTACAACAAGTACTGTACTTAAGGACAACTTTGAGTACTTGTACTTAACTTTAACAGCATCCTGAAGGGACGTCACCTCAGCTAAAGCTTTACAGGAGCTGCTGAGAGAGAGTGAGAGTTTCTGTCAGTATTTTTAGGGTTGAAATGACAACGACACTCCCGTCCTTCCTCTTTCTCC
>NC_060152.1:34382952-34383518 GCF_021292245.1 Micropterus dolomieu | reverse complement strand
TCCTCCTCTCCTCGTCCTCCCTCTTCCTCCTCCCTCTTCCTCTCCTTGTCCTCCCTCTTCCTCCTCCTCCTCCCTCCTCCTCTCCTCGTCCTCCCTCTTCCTCCTCCCTCTTCCTCTCCTTGTCCTCCCTCTTCCTCTCCTTGTCCTCCCTCTTCCTCCTCCTCTCTTCCTCCTCCTCTCCTCGTCCTCCCTCTTCCTCCTCCCTCCTCCTCTCCTTGTCCTCCCTCTTCCTCCTCCCTCTTCCTCTCCTTGTCCTCCCTCTTCCTCCTCCTCTCTTCCTCCTCCTCTTTTTGTCCTCTCTTCCTCCTCCTCTCCTCCTCCTCCCTCTTCCTCTCCTTGTCCTCTCTCTTCCTCCTCCTCTCTTTGTCCTCTCTTCCTCCTCTTCCTCCTCCTCTCCTCCTTCTCTTCCTCAGCTCAGAATCAGATTTACTGTTTTTCCACAAACAAGGAATTTGCTTTGGTTAAGATAAAAAAAATATAAATAATATAATAAATAATAATAATAATAATAATAATAATGTGTAACGTCAGATATTACATCAGATTTGAACAGGTACAGTTTGTAC
>NC_060152.1:34381737-34382932 GCF_021292245.1 Micropterus dolomieu | reverse complement strand
ATATTATCAGGACGACTGATCTCTCCACACGGTGATAACGTACCTGCTCAGATGGGGAAACGCCTGAAAACAGTTAGAAGCCACAGCCTGTCTGACTCGCTGTGTCTAATGGTGTGAAAAGTGTGCCGGCAGTGAAGGCATTCCTCTCCTCTGTCCCCGTCTGACTCTCACATCGTTTCAGTGTCGGCTGTCAGATGACGACAGATGAAATGTTAATGTACGCTCGCTGACACTTCCTGCTGTCGCCTCCTTCCCGCCCGTCAAACCCCGCGTCAGTCAAATCTGCAGGGAGATCGGCTGAAGCTGCAAGACGATAACATGATCGCCCCTAAGACACCTCCAGCACCTCCAGCTGTCAGGTGGGCGACAAGTATCTCAACAATACTTACAACAAGTACTGTACTTAAGGACAACTTTGAGTACTTGTACTTAACTTTAACAGCATCCTGAAGGGACGTCACCTCAGCTAAAGCTTTACAGGAGCTGCTGAGAGAGAGTGAGAGTTTCTGTCAGTATTTTTAGGGTTGAAATGACAACGACACTCCCGTCCTTCCTCTTTCTCCACCTCTCTTCCTCCTCCCTCTTCCTCCTCCTCTCTTTGTCCTCTCTTCCTCCTCCTCTCCTCCTCCTCTCCTCGTCCTCCCTCTTCCTCCTCCTCCTCTCCTCATCCTCCCTCTTCCTCTCTTCCTCCTCCTCTCCTCGTCCTCCCTCTTCCTCCTCTCCTCGTCCTCCCTCTTCCTCCTCCTCCTCTCCTCATCCTCCCTCTTCCTCTCTTCCTCCTCCTCTCCTCGTCCTCCCTCTTCCTCCTCCTCTCCTCCTCCTCTCCTCGTCCTCCCTCTTCCTCTCCTTGTCCTCCCTCTTCCTCCTCCCTCTTCCTCTCCTTGTCCTCCCTCTTCCTCCTCCCTCTTCCTCTCCTTGTCCTCCCTCTTCCTCCTCCTCTCTTCCTCCCTTCCTCCTCTTCTTCGTCCTCCTCTCTTCCTCCTCTTCCTCCTCCTCCTCTCTTCCTCCTCCTCTTCCAAGGAATTTGCTTTGGTTAAGATAAAAAAAATATAAATAATATAATAAATAATATAATAAATAATAATAATAATAATAATAATGTGTAACGTCAGATATTACATCAGATTTGAACAGGTACAGTTTGTACTGTAAAGGGGGGGGGGGGGGGGGGGGGGGGGGGGGGGGGGGGGGGGGG
>NC_060152.1:34361645-34381717 GCF_021292245.1 Micropterus dolomieu | reverse complement strand
TGTAACGTCAGATATTACATCAGATTTGAACAGGTACAGTTTGTACTGTAAAGGGGGGGGGGGGGGCATTTGGGGGGTGGCGTCAGAGTTTTATTTCCGTCCCACTTTCCGCTTCACGGCTTCTCTTCGGTTTCCCTGTCCTGTCAGCGCGGCACTTTGCAGGTCTCAGATCAGTTCTGAATCCGACACCATGAAGTGACGACGACGTCTTTCTGCTGGCAGCAGATTAGTTTCCTCAGCTCGACGAACAGATCTGGTACTTGGGCTTCTTTTACACCTCGAAGGGAAATACTGCTCAGTGTTCTGCACTGCATTAATCTGACAGCTTTAGTTACTTTACAGATTTAGATTTTAACATGGTGACCTTCTGTATTTGAATTTCAGTACCACTGAACATCAAAAGATTTTAATTCACTGTCTTTTTTCCCCCCAGCATCTGATCACAGGTTAGAGTCCAGATGTTCAGACACAGCAGGACTGGAGTCCATCTAGGTTTTTTGTAGCTTAGTTTTGCTCTCAAGTGTTTAATTACACAGACTTGTTTCAGTCTCTGAGTCCACTGGATTTTTCCCCAGTGGAGGTGCTTTCCTCCAATTTACAGTTCAGATTTTCGTAGCAATCCAACGTGATGTCATGGAATGGCGTGTAAACAGAACGCCGGTGTCCCGGGTCAGGGACCAAATCACTATCCCCCCCGACCACCCCTCCACCGCCTTAGTGTCGGACTTTCATGGCTATTTATATCCCACGCACGCTGATTTTACCTGCGACAGTAGGCGCACGACGACACGACGTTTCTGCAGTCTAAACTGTGTGAAATGCAAAAAATGCGTTGGAGTAACACGCTACATGACTTCAGAAATCGGTGTGTTATTCATACGCCTTTTGATAATACCAGGCTGAGCACTTAGTAGGAGTGTACAAAGAATATATCTGTTATATGTTCAGGAGGAACAGGATCATGTGACGCGCCCGTCATCCCACAGTTCCTCCAGCAGTCTTAAAATATCTCATTCCTTCCATTGATCTTATGAATTGCTCTGCATTGTTTTAGATTAACACAGCGGCTCCCAATCGTTTTTAATCTGACCTCCCAGAGCTCCCGTCTTCCTCCGTGTGTCCCCGCACAGCGTCTTCCAGTTGAGCTGCTGCAGGACAAACGAGGAATATTTGTTCTAAAAATCCTGAAACTTCAGAAGATCTCCACCTGATCGTGTTTCCAGAGAATAATAAGATCTTTAATGAAGACACAAATGTTCTGATGTCTGGTCCTCTCCAGAAATCTGTTTTTCACTCATCTAGAAGATAGAAGATTATACTGTGTTTAAACAATGATGGTGCATGAGAGAGGACGGCGGGAACAGAAGGAGCAGAGAGAAAAAAGCATTTTCAAGTCCTGCATCAACGTCATCGTTGATCTCAAGAGAGCTGGAGGCAAAACAACAGAACAGGGGCCTGCACCACGAAGCGAGTCAGTTATCTGGCTTCACTAACACTAACAATCGATAAGTGGTACCACCAAGCGAAGACGACTGCTAGATGTAAATAATGCAGGTTTTTAAATATACATGTTTTAAAAAGCAGCTCTGCAAATATTTCATGAGGGGAGGAAGTGCATTCAGCACGCTGGTTGAAGCTGAAGGATTCACACAACACTTTATTGACGAGCGCAGCAGGACTTAAATCTAAAGAAACGTGGAAACTGTCGAGACATTCAGGTCCTTCTTTGTTTTGCTGCTTTGATACGAGAATAAGAAGCCGACCTGAGAACGGTTTCGTCGTTTTGCCTGCAGCCTGACGCTGATACAGGACTTCAAAATCCTTTAAACATTTCCTCTCTGCTCCTTCTGTTCCCACCGTCCTCTCTTGTGCACGACCATCATTCTCCTGTAAGGTTTTTATCTGCTAGAACGGATATCTGATGAGGACCAGACAAACTTTGCCTCAGAACATTTGTATTAAATGTCTGAATGAAGAATCGCCTCCATTGTCTTCATCAAAGATTTAATTGTGCAGCGAGCATTTAACTTAAACTATGAATCTTCACGCCTCACTGCAGAGTTTCACACCACCCCCACAATCCTGTCCTCAAACTCACAAAGATATATATATATATATATATCTCTTTATATATGTGAACAGTCTTTTCTGCAGGATGTATTTTGGTGTTGATGCTTCATTAGAGAAGTTGTGAAAAAGAGAGGGTGGAAAAACAAAACTAAACGTCACGTCGTGTTTCTGTGTTAAAGCTCTCGACTAACTGACGGAGATAAAAGAAACACAAAGACGAGCAGAAACAGATCTGAGATCAGATAATGAGACTCACCTGCTTCTGACTGACAGGATTTTCCAGACAGGTGATCTGAAGCCTCCGTGTTGTTGAATTCCTCACAGAAGCTGATTTTATTTTACTTTTTGGGGGTTTGACTGGATATTAGACACACTGAAGTGCATCTACGACAGCTTCCTGTTTGTCATTAATGTTCAGCCAAGTGAAGCCACATGAAACCGAGGGATCGGACCCGGATTGCAGGCCCCGAGGCAGGACTGGTTCTCTTACATGGATAGTGCAGCAGGCAGTCCAAACTAATCCAGAGCACACAAGCAACAAATCCACCAAGAGGAAATAATCCAGCAGCACAGGGCAGGGGAGACGGGCGGAAACCAAAATATAAATCCACGATCTGTCCAACAGAAACACCAGAGACAGACCGGAGGAGCACAGAGAGGGCAGGAGGACTGAACACAGGTGAGACACACCAGGACAGGTGCAACCAATCAGCCAGGGAACTCAGAGACAGGAAGCAAAAGCTGCAAAAAACACACACAAGGAACAACAACAAAAACCAAAATCACCTCCTTTTACCGACACATAAGGACACAAAGACCGTCCCAGTGGAGTCGTTCAATTCAAAAGGCTTTACTGGCATGAAGTTTTAGTTCAAACATGTTGAACTGAAGCAGAAAGTCACATAGAAATAATAAAATAAAAGAGAATCCAATCCATTTTTAATTATGTAGCACATTTTCAAAAGCAGGTTTATAAAGTGCTGCACAAGACAGACACAAACAGTTGGTTCAGGAAAAACTGAAAGGCAACAACAGACGAACACACAGCTCCCGTGCTGGATTAAAAGACAGGATTTAAAAGTTTTGAGGGTGGGGGCCGTTTTGACCTCTGGAGGTAACTCATCCCGTAGTTTAGGGGCCAATGCTGAAAAAGCGCAGCCATCCCTGGTTGGTAGTCTGGTTTTAGGGGCAACTAGTCCTGCTGATCTGTGGACCGTAGTGACCTTGCGGGCGTTAAAACCTACTTCATGATTTGCTACTTGGTGAGCTCGGCGACCTTCAGGCTGGGATCGGGGGTAAATCAGCGGCCAGTCGGCAGTCGTTATGTGTGAACTACACCACGACGCATCGAAACGGCTCCCTGACGCATTTCTGACACCTCGCCAACGTCTGCCAGATGTCTAGCACGTCAAATATCTGGAGGAGTCGGCCGGCACGACAGGGCTCTACAGTGCGACCATATTACTCACATATGCCCCTGAAAATCAATACATGCGAACCGAAAAATGATTTACGAGCACAATGTGCGAGTATTTACAACCTACCATAGTCCCGACCCACATCCCGCCCGCCGCAGTGCACCTAATCGTTCAAAACACCCCCGCCCAGAGTAGCGGGCAGGATGAGAAGCAAAGCGAAACGCTGGCAGAAAAATGGGGCGGGACACGAAAAAAAAAAGTTTGACATAGTAAACTTTCAAATATCGAACTCCTCCTGCATAAATGGTTCTGATTATTGATGAGATTAGTAGCATTAACAAATTAAGATCAATTGATCAAGGATTTAATGAGTGAATGAATGAAACTGCTGTTTTGTCCAACTGGAATTAATATTATAGCCTACTAGTGGTGAGCTGTATGGTGTACCGTTACATAAAATAAAACTTTACTTTTTATCTACTGTCATAATAATAATAATATACGGGGTGGTGGTGGCGCATAGAGAAGATGCTTTTGGATAAAAGCGTCAGCTAAATGAATAAATGTAAATGTAAATATAAATACTAATACACTCATTTAAACTAGTTTCTCCTAGTTGTGTGAAAGAGGAAACAGTGGAAAGATGCAGATTTCCACTGCACAGTGTGCCAGTATTTGCTCCTTCTAGCCTCCTCCTGATATTGTAATACTGCTCAGTATTGGGTTGTGTGGCTGCTGCTGGTGGGTCATGAAAGTTTTTGTGATGACTGATCAGTGTTTAAAAGCTGTTTTCAACGTCTCAGATTTTCAAAACATCTGTTTCAATATTTTAAAGCGCTTTGACAATATTTTAGGGCCGATGCCGAGTGTCCAGATACCAGGGTCTTCACTTTCAGTGATGTTTACACACCATGGTTGAACACAAGCAGAAGGAGCAAACACGTAGTATAAATATGTAAAATAAATAGTTTGTCAAACTTTCTGTTGCTTGAACATTTTTCACAGTGCTCCTAAATTTTTTCTTTTAGGAGAACATGTGCTCATTGGGAAACAGGTTGGCGTAGAGCCCTGCTCGACATCCACATGCAGCCAATGAGAGCAGGCTGCTACTTTTTCACCGCAAAACACTTTTTCCTCCCCTCCGGCTCTCTGTAGCTCAGATGATCCTGCTACCTGCAGGTGTTAATCCATCCTTTCACCCAGATTCTTTGTCTTTATAATAACAAACAGCTGTTTTGTGTGCAGGTTTGCGTCATTTCCCGTTTCACATTTCACGTGTGTTTTCTTGACAAAACGTGGTTTGCAGACCAGCGTCGGGGGACACAGCTGCTGTCAGCTCCTGTAGTGTGTGACCCCGTCACCGATCAGTCACGTAGTGCGACCGCCACAATGACTTCAAGACTCCCGTTACAAGACAGCAAGTTGAGTAGTGTGAACAGCACGGCCATCGGCCGACGCTGAGAGTCGTGTGTTCTGCACGAGGCTTTACAGGTCTGAGATATAATGAGGTATCAAACCATTTAGGGATTTAAAAACAAACACTAAGATCTTACAATATATTTTAAAATGGACCAGGAGCCAGTGGAGCGAGGCCAGAACTGGTGCAATGTGTTCATGCTTGCAGGGTCCAGTTAAAAGACGAGCAGCCGAGTTTTAGACTAACTGAAGAGAGGATTGGTTAACGTCAGTGTAAAGTGCATCGCGGGAGTCCAGACGGGTTGAGATAAAAGCGTGAATCACATGCTGTTTTTGTCTTTAACTCCATTTTCTTTTTGTTTGGGTGCTTTGTTCAGTTCCTTCTCTCATAAAAACACCCTCAGACTACTGACCAGACTGAAATTTACAATGTACTTATCTTACATTGAAAATATGTCTTGCTTTTTGAGAAGCAGTAAAATATTCTCCTGAACAATTATTAAAATAACACACCATAATAATAATAATTGAGCTGAGGACATTTGCAAGAGTGACATTTTTATTTACTTTGTGTTTTGGTCGTTTGGTCTTCTTTGGTCGTCCTGAGGCTGCTGGGGAGCCTCTCTCTCTGTGAGCTCTGTGTTTGGTCTCCACCAGCTCCTGAGGGAAATATCAGGCTCTTTAGCTGCTAGATGCTCCACTATGAAGAGGAGTTGGTGGGCCAGTAGGGGGCAGTCTACCCTCTGGTAGACTTTCGCCAACTTGATAGTCTAACGTGAGCTGCAGGGGCGAGATATAAAAACCATCGTCGTCAAGTCAGACACATTCTACCTGCGTGAGCTTACTGTGAGCTGATCTCGCGGCATTTGCAAAGAGAATTGCACAAGATCAGACGAAAGGTGGTTCCGGACTCGGCGCCTTTCCTCCTGCGAGATTTTAATGTCATGTGACATGGTGAGTAACCAGCATGCATCATGTTAAGTCAGCGCTGCAAAGCGCCGCATGAAGCCAAACCAAGCGGGAAGCTTCCAGTCAGAGAACTGAGTCGAACGCAGAAGTCCTTGAAACCTGCATTCTATCGAACAGCCAGCAGGGGGCGACTCTTCTGCAGAAAGAAGTCCGGCTCCATTAGAAATAACGGTAAAATGTTTCTACTTGTCAGCTGATTTATTCCCTCAGTAAACACTTTCCTGATGAGTTTCTGGTCTCAGTCGCTAGTTTCAAGTCTTCTTCAACACAGCATGATGTTCATTTAGTAAATTATGGTCCCATTTAGAGGAACAGAGACCAGGAAGCAGAGAATGTTTCAGGGCGGGGCTACAAACTGACAAGTCGCCACCTGTCAACCAGGCGACTCGTACCCACGGCACTGTGTAAATTTAAGCTGTGCAGTTGAAAAAGCTGAAAAAAAATCAAAGGCTGTTCACTTCCTCTGGTGAGTACGTTTTTGTTTTGTCGTTCGCTAGACAAAGTTATGAGCCCTGTTAAAATGACAGTTAACATGAATTACAGAATCACCTAGCTAAGCAGGCTAGCTCGCTCCACACACGGCCGTTAGCTCCACCGTCTCGTCCAAACATGGTCACGTCCGGTGCTGCTGGTTGCAAAACATGGCGGCGGCCAAACTCGAGGCTTCAAAACGGCGGTCCACAAACGGGTGACGTCACGATGACTACGTCCACTTCTTTTATGAGTCAAACGCACCTAACAAGATCCCAATGCCCCGGTGCAGCGATGGGGACGCTGTAGGAGATCTCGTCCTTCGGATAAGACGTCAAACCGAACCGAGGTCCTGACTCACTGTGGTCATTAAAGGTCCCATGGCATTTATCGTAAAGAGCCCCGGGTTCCCCGGTGTCCTGGCAAACAATTCTCAACCTGGCTTTCAAATCTGACCATCTAATCATCCGATCGATTGTTAATATTTAACATTAAAAAGTGCTGCTTTAAGATCCGGGGAAATGATCTAATTACCTTGAACACAACTTCCTACTGTCGTTCTCTGAGTGTGTTTGCGTCTGTTCTTGTCTGTCAGCAGCTCGACTTTCTTCAGAGGAATCACTGTGTTTTTTGTGATCTGCTAAACGAGCTGTTTTCTCCAGAGTCCTGTTGTTGTTGTTGTTGTTGTTGTTGAATGTGAAGCGGTGACAGCAGGAATCCGCTTGTCGCTGTCGTCTCTCCTCCCTTCAGACTCGTTAAAAAGTGAAGTTCAGACCGAGGTGGACTCCGAAAACCTGCCAACTGCAGGTTTTTCTGCCCACGACAGACAGTCAGGATCAGATCCGCCTGCAGAGTCTGACCCGGTCCGTTTGTGATCAGGTGAAACCTTAATGATTCTCAGGAGGGAGGATCTCACTGCTGCTGCTGCTGCTGAGGAAAAAGTGAAGGTAAAGAAAGCAGATAAACAAAACGCACCGGGATGCAGACAGCAGTGTGATAGAGAGAAAGACGAGCTCGTTACTGAGGAGGTTTACTCTTAATCAGCTGAAAACTCCTTAAACTTCCTCATTTAAAAATGAATCTTTAATTGTTATCACATCATTTACGTGCAATAAAAGCTAAATGAATTAATGTAACCCGGACGTTGCAACGCCAAGAGGTCTGGACCGAGCGTCCATATGTGACGTCCTGGGATGGCGTGAACAGACGGCGGGACGTTTGGAAACAAAAAAAGAGTATGTGTGGAGCGCCCGTAACTCACCGCTGTACGCAAGTACAAAGTACCAAGGCTGAGTCCTTGCTGCAGCGGCCCCGGGTTCGAGTCCGACCCTTCGCGCTTCGCTGCATGTCGTCCCCCTTCCTGTCTTTCAACTGTCTTATCTAAATAAAGGTACAAAAAGCCCCCAAAAATATATATAAAAAAGTGTATTTATGCAATAATAAACAAGAATGAACTGTAATTTATTAGATCGTCTGTCAGGAAAATAAATCTGATTTATATGGAACCCAAAAATGTAATAAAAAAGAAATAAACAATGACATAAACACATTAAATAAATAATTAGTATTATTAAATGTTATTTAAGGTGCAGTACGTTGTGCAAAATGAATGTAATTAGAAGTTAAAAACTTATAAAGATGTGGGCCTGTTGCTCTGCCAGAAGTTAAGGAAGATTTAAATATACCAAACCTAATTAGCGAGTCCAGTTAGACCCACAGCCTCCCGGTGAAGTGACGTCCACGCTGAGACGAGGCGGGGGTGAGGTTCTGTGATTCCAGACCGCTGAGTGAGCCTGCAGGAGGAGTTTCTGCTTTCAGCTGCCAGACTCTGACACACGTCTTCACGCACAAAAGTCTAAAAAGTCAGCGAGGAAGACGTCCAGCAGGGTCAGCGGGACGTCACGTTTCCTCGCACACTTTCAGCTGATTCAGACAAACTTCAACCGTCCAATTAAAGCGACTTTAATGAGAGGGTCTCGAGGAGCTCCAGCCTGAACACCATCTGTCGGCCGCGACTGTCGGACAGCAGGTCGACCGCGTGCAGCCTCTCAGCAGCTCGGTGCTGATTTGGATCTCTGTCATCGGTTTCTGGCCCGTCTGGACAGGGTTTACTTTTCTTTCAGGACTTGTTGGGTTCTCGTGTGTCACGCACACAAACACACAAAACATCTGTTTTCAGAGGCGAAGGCAGAATCCAGGATGGTCCAGCACAGCAAGGCCACATCTCGTCAGGGTGGAGTCCAGTGACAGCCGACATTTAAAGGACAGCTGGGAGAAAGTCAAACAGCAAACAATACCCCAAATGTAAAATAATGTCTAGACTCGCTAATTAGGTTTGGTGTATATATATACACACATACACACACACACATACATATATATATGCTTAGTGGCCCTACAAGCTTCAGATAGCTTAAAACGGTGTCCCTTTTCACAAATCTGCATTATTTCTAATGATTGTATTTTAATGTTTGGTGACAAAACTAAATTGGAGTAAACTGAACTGAGCTTGGCATCCTGCAGCAACAAAGACTAAAACTAATAAAAACTAAGCAAAAACTAAGCATTTTCAAAAAATAAAAACTAAACTAAACTAGCAAACCCACGTTAAGTACTTAAAACTAAACTGACATTGAAAACAAAAAGTCAAAATGAAATAAAAATAAAAACATTATTTTATGTATATATATATATATACACACACACACACACACACACACACACACACACACCTGCAGTAATCACTGTTTAATCTGTAACCTATAAAACTGATCAGTGAACAGTAATCTCATGTTGTAGTCGCGCTGATTGGAACATTCGTAGTTATCAACAGGAGATCACGTGACTGTGGAGCCGCTAAAACAAACAGGCCTGAATAAGGTTTAAATATGAGTTTTTCATTATTAGCTGCTGACAGTCTGAATGTGTTCTGACAGCATGAATAAAAGATTTTATTAATGTAAAATAGACGTCTAAAACTTTAACCTATAGACACATTTTCCACTGCAAAAAATAACTAACAGTCTAACCTGACTCTACAATCACAGGTTCATGATTAAACTGTCTGATATTTGATCTGTACCTATTTTCATAATCAGGCAGCCGATTGCCAACCGGCATTTAGTCCCGTCGGCTTCCAGCTTAATAAATACAGCCTTCCTATTTAAATGTAATGGGCTGCAGCACTTTATCATTCATTAAAGAAAGTCCAGTCTGGTAAATGATGAATGAGCAGCGCTGTGTAGCAGCCTAATAATGTTAACGCATTGATTCTTCTTCCACTCCTGCGTTTTAGAGCCTATCAGGGTCCGCGTTGGCAGCGTTCATATTTCAGAGCTCCACCCGATTAAAATGGAGGTTCTGCCTTTATTTACCCGTTGCCATGGTGAATCGTAGTATCTGAGCTCCACCGATGAGGCTTTTTTTCATCCCCACGCGCTTCAATCAGGCTCAACATACTCAGAGCTGACTGAACCGATTCTGATCAGCTGTTCGATTCCCAGCTCAGGCTCAGGCAGAGCTCAGGGAGAAGCTCCGAGTTTGTTACGCCTGCTTTCTGAAACAGGGCTCTGGTGTAACAGTCTGAGCCCGTCGCTGGCAGAAAGAGGCTCTTTCTCTGCATTTTCCCTCAAGGGAGCATTGGTCAGCTGCTGTGCAGCGCTGGGGGACCAACTCCAGATGTTTATCAGTGTCAGGTCAAAACAGCAGACTGGAGAACCTTTTCGATGGTGGGATAAACCGGAGCACCCGGGATTAACCCACGCAGACACGGGGAGAACAGTCCACACAGAAAGGCCGGGGTTTGAACCGGCGACCTTCTTGCAGTCATTTCAACACCAACAGATGTGAAAATATGACCCAGGTTTAAAAAAATTATTCTTAATATCCAGCTTTCCGATTTGAATCTTCATTGTGTTTCATATTGTGCAGCAGCCTCAGATGGAATAAAGAAGACCGTCCTGTTTTTAATTCAGTCTCCCAGTCTCAGTCCGGCTGATCGGTACCCTTGAGCGTTTACCCCCCTGCAGTTTGTTGGGGTCGGTGTGAACGCCGGACTCGAACCGGGTCTCCCTCGAAGAGGAGGTCTCGGACTGCTGTCGTGTGAAGCTACCCATTCAGGAACCAGACCTCTGGGTCTGAAGTTTGAGTTCCTTTCTGTTTCTTCAAAGTGGAAAATTTCATCCTGTTGTTCTGTCCTCTGTGTCTCCCGCAGGTGGATCGGACGGAGGTGATTCGCAGCTGTGTAAACCCCACCTACTCCAAGGTTTTCACTTTGGACTTTTATTTTGAAGAGGTGCAGCGTCTGCGCTTCGAGCTGTACGACATCAACAGCAACCACAACGGCCTGAGGGAGGCCGACTTCCTGGGATCAGTGGAGTGCACGCTGGCACAGGTGAGTCACCTGATGTTCACCTGCTAAAGACTCCAACGTGCTGCTGCAGACGGACAGAGATGTGTCTGTACCGGCTTTCAGCTTTTGAGTTTAATG
Organism: Micropterus dolomieu; assembly: GCF_021292245.1. Taxonomy (NCBI): domain Eukaryota; kingdom Metazoa; phylum Chordata; class Actinopteri; order Centrarchiformes; family Centrarchidae; genus Micropterus; species Micropterus dolomieu. The sequence continues at coordinate 34,370,884 of NC_060152.1, read as the reverse complement.
GTAATGTTTCCAACCCGCCTCTCGACAGGAGCTCAGGTGTGTTGGCTATATGGATGTCTTAGGAGACCGTATTCAAAGATGGCGTCCCATTCAGTCGAATGAAAGTCGATAAATTCAGACAAACTGACCCACTTCTGCTTTTCCAATGATTGTGTTTAAGGGTAATCCTGTGGGATTCCTGCAGGATGGGAGTCAGTTTCACTTCAACACGGGAAATGGTGCAGGAATAAAAGTCAAAGGGAGCAGGCGGGACGGGAATCACTGGCCAGTTTTTAAATCTAAATATGCAGTTCTGATATGAAGAAACTGTTTCTGGATTGTTTTATCTGTAACAGGACAGAACACTAAAGGTCTGCGTGAGTAAAAACGTGTGCAAACTTGATATCAGCAGCAAATTAACCCGTAAGCTGATCTGCTAACGGCGTCTTTCAAAAGGTCAAGATAGCAGCTGTTCATTTACTACTTCTGCCTTAATGAATATGCAGTTTGGGGCGTAACATGCAAATACATTTATTTACTACACGCAGTGTGATCTAACGAGCCTAAACGCAATTTCACGTGAGTGCAACAGCATCTGTATTTAATACGTTTGACAGGAAGGTGCAGAGATGGCTGCTGTTATCGATGGAGAAGACGACGTAGAGAAATTAACAATATTAGATAATATTATTCTGTATCCAATATATAGAAATACAATAATTGTATTTTATTTATTCGAATAACTATATGAATTGAATAGATTTTTTTTGTATTTTCCTTTAGTTTTGGCAAAACTGTTGTTGTAACATTCATGCCAATAAAGCAAATTTTGTTTTGACCTGACTGCTTTTCTCTGTGAGATGGAGTTCAGAAAGTTGCGCGGCGCTGCAGAGAGCCCCCAGCTGCAGCAGTGTGTAAAATTCATCCAGCCAGAGGGAACGATCACCAGCTGTTCACAGCGCCGGTTGTAACAGCGACACAACCCGTTGGAGGTATCGAGAGGAAATGGGGTCGGTGGTCGTTCCCTCTGGCTGGATCTGTTTCTGCTGGGGTTTCCCAAAGCAGTTTTTCAGGGGTGCTGTCCGAAGTACATAGTGCAGTCTCAGGCAGGACGGGCAGGTTCAGACGATTTCCACATACTGACGCTCTGAACGAAACAAACTGAGGTTTTTACGCAGTGGCTGCTTTCCCTCCAGACTCTCATGGCGGAAACCATTAAAACACGTAAAACCCTCATAAATACTGCCGCCTCCACTGTGTTTGCACCTGTTGTCATCCACGCAATATTTCTTAGTTGATCACCCGTAACAGGTACTACAATTACACGTGCAATATTTTAGAATACACACACAAATTAGTCCTCTTTATTCTGGGTGTTAGTTTAGCTTAGTTTTTAGGCGAGGAACACAAACCCCATGAGTTTAAGTTTGGATGCTGTTTGAACATTGAACCTGCACAGATCGTTTTCATCCATTAACTTGTAGATTAATTTCTTTGCTGTGCGTCCAGGCACATTTAAAACAAATGTTTCTACAGTTAGATTTGGTGGAAAAGGTTTTGCTGTAGTGAGGGAGAGCCACTGCTGAGCATGTATTCCCCCAATGCCTGTTTGTGCATATTCAATACGTACCTAGGAACCTTTTGCACGCTTTTTTTATTTAAATTTATGCCTGTTGTCGTTAATTTGCATAATTTAATTTAGCATCAACTTGACACAAAACACAAATAATTAATTTCTTTATATTATTGTTATTATTGTCATCCAGGCCATAGTTTTCAAAGAAGGTTAAAGTCAAGGGCAACTGGACTTGGTTGAAGGACTTCTATTATTGTAAATAAATTCAGGCATCAAGGGGTTTAGCTCGAGTTTTATTTTGAAAGTCTAATTACGTTGAGTATTGCATATACTCACTAACTTGACCGCGGAGCCCTACACGTGCAAAAACCACGCTAAAAGGTACCCAGGGCGTTAAAAAGCGACGCCAAGGAGTCTGACCAGGTGTCCATATGTGACGAGTTGGGAGTGAGAACACAAACCAGAGAGCTTTTGTTTTGTCTTGAGGGAAACACTTCTGTACAGATTTCATTAAACACTTGACAAAAAATTTACTTAGTGTAGTTTTCCTCCTCTCTACAGAAGCTGTTTGCCTCTTTTTATTTTCTTCTTGTGTGAAATTAGTCTCCACAGACTCAACAAATATCTCAGAAACAGAATCCACCGCAGTGAACAAACTCAAAGATAAATGAGCTGGAGATATTTATAACCCTGGAAAACTCCTGAAGCGTCTCCCAACTGATCTAAACTTTACAAATAAACTGCAGCCAGAAAACAGGGAGAATCTACTTTTCTGCCTTTTCTTCAGTTGATGAAAAACTAATTGTTGAAATATAACCAGACAGCAGTTAGAAGATGAAAACAACATCAGAGGCTCCATCACAGCCTGAGCGCCGCAGAAGACAGAGATACTAAACTGAAAATATACACACTCACTCTGCTCACGTATATTTGGCATTTTGATTCTCTCTTTTTCTCTGTAGAGGTTCATCTGTACTGAAGCTGATCCACAAAGATGACAGAAAACCAAAAACATTCATTCTTCCTCTGCCTGCAGCACAAACTGCAACTGGAGTGTTTTTTTCTTATAGATAGAAAAAATACAAATAAAAACAACCTCATCTGCATAATAATTTGCACAACAGCACAGAAACATTCACCGACTTCATGAAGACGAAGAGAAAACGTCTGTTAGTTTGACTAATTAACGAGCTTAATTAGCATTCATGTTATATTTCTGTATTAGGACAAGGACACGTTGTTGTTGTTGCAGAGAAAAGCTGCATAACAATCACCTCAAACATAACTCTGGTTTTAATTTACATATTTATCAGCATCATCAAATCTCGTGTTCGCAATCAGACAAACAGGAGGAAATAGAGCTTCTGTTCGGGACTACTTTCGGTGGCGGATGAATCCACACGTGGTGCCGTAGTGAGAGTTTGGGGCAGCAGGACGGTGATTGTGGGAGTCAGAATAAACGACAGTGAGTGTGTTCATGGTGGAACATGTCTAACCCTTCTCCAAGAGGTGGAATCCCGCACGGTGGATCCTAACCTCTGGGAAGTGGAGGCCCGATCTCTTAAATTCTTAAAACCGCTTCACGTCCGCTGGCTCCATTTTGGTCACTTTGTTCTGTTATGGTGACGCCGATGAAGCAAGGAATCGGACCAAAGTGCAGACACATGCGCTGAGTAAATCTTTGTTACATCTGGAGCGAGTGTCGGTCCGAAATCTATAAACGAGAGGCGTAAATCTACAACAAGTTCCAGGAGTCCACAGGAAACTGACGGCGACGGACTGAGCGCGGCTGACTTTCGCCAACTTGTTAGTCAAACGTGAGCGACTGCAGAGGCGGCGAATAAAACATTCTACCTGCGTGAGCTCACTGTGAGCCGAGCTCAACGACTGAAAGGTGCGGCCTGACTCGCCCGCCTTGCTCCTGCGAGGTTTTAATATCACGTGACATGGTGATGTTTTGCAGCTCCAGCGAAAGTCGGACACATTTTCTGACCAGCATGCATCAGGTTAAGTCGGCGCCGCATGAAGTCAAACGCACCTGCAGACATATAGAACCAGGCAGACTGTGAAGCACAGGTGACAGCACACACAAGGAAGGACACTTTCAAAATAAAACAGGAAAAATTCTCCTGACCAACCGTCCACATGTGACGACTTGGAGAGAGAACGGGTTGTGTTAGTGTACAGTCACTGATTATTTGGGTCTGAAGGAGCTTTGATCGTAGGCGTCATCTACAGTGGGGACGCTTTTGTTGAAACTGCTCTGAAAATAGCTTGCACCAGAAAAGGTAGCTAACAAATCAATCAATAAGAAAATGGAATTTAAATGTGGAAGAAACAATCAGCTGATTGCTGCATTATATTCTGTTATATTTTTAGATGTATGAATCGTCACCTGCCAGCTGAATTTTTTAGTTTCCCTTTACATAAATCAAGACACCTCCACCGTAAACTGGAGCAGAAAATGTCTCCAGAAATGAAATGTTTAACGCTGCTGAGGGAGGACCGCCCCCCCCCGCTCATTTGTTTCTGCATTTCCTAGGTGTATCATCACACCCCTGACGTGAGCCCTCGTGTCCCCACCACTGTAGCACAAAGCGACGTCCTTGGCTTTGATGACATGAAGACAAACAGAAAATATCAGACTCCAAGATCTTGTTTTTTTAAATCATATTAAATAAGTTTGAGCTGTTTGTTTTTCATGTACATGTTGTGGATGAGATGATATTGGCGAGAAAATATCTGGATCGTGGCTTCAGCGTCAGAGTTTAGAGAATAAAGAGACAAAAACAAAAGAAGAAATATGAGAAATACTTATTGTGTCGTCCTGTGTTTAGAGAGTTGAACAGCGAGGAGGAAACAGGATCGTTGGACAGATTCTCCATCTGCTTTGGCCTCGTTCTAAACTGAAGTCAATGCTTCTCACGAGGAAGCCGCCGCGTGGCGGCGGAGCGACGCTGTGCATTTCCTGCCGTCTGTTTTTCAGTTTCCTGAAAGCGTGTTGGAAGAGTTTCATCCTGCAGAGCAGAAGAAGAGGAGCCCAGTCTGTGATGAAACAATGAGCTCAGGTGACCGGAAAAGCCTCCTCTTCCTCCTCGTCTTCATCTCCTCGTGTCGGTCTCTGCCAGCAGCGTCGCTCGGATCTGCTGCCAGCTCCTCCGCCGGCCAGATGGCTGACGGAGCGCTGGAGATTTCTGCTAACAGGCCTGGAAGAAACCCTTGAAAGTGCTGGCACGCAGGAGCCAGGGAGGGCCGGGCCTCGGCTCGGTGCTTCAGGGAGCCGGCTTCTCCTCCAGCATGCTGACGGTGCAGGTTGGAGTTTGTTTCACAGCAGCAGGAGGGTGGAGACACAAACAGGAGCTGCAACTTCCAGAGACGCTAAATTACAACAAGAAACCTCAGTGTGACCCGTACCGGAGAAGAACATAGTCCAATTAGTCACGTTGTTGTTTTCCAGCCGGGGTAAACCTGTGAGGACCCTCAGTATTCAAGTTTCTGTCCAAACGGAGCTGAAATATGTGCTGAATTACCAGAAAATCAGCCAAACAAAATGGGACCTGCTGCTTGTGAGCGTTTATTCATCAAGTCTGTTTCTGTTTATCCACAAACTCGGACAGGAAACAGTTTCCTCATCTGTTTATTTTATTTTATATATTAAACAGGTGGATGGAAACACACTAAGGTTGTGTTCAGACTGCAGGCCGAAGGACTCAGATCGGATTTTGTGAACAGTGAAAAGTCACATGGTCTCTGATCTCACCTCCAAATGCGTCCAAATGTAACTCAAACCCTAAAGTCAGGTCTAAACCTTCAAACTCCTGCAGAGCTCCGTCTCTGCAGCTTTCTGTTGGTCTGCAGTTTGGGACTCTCAGACATTAAAGCCTCCATCAGACAGGAAGCTGGCTTTTCAGGTCTCCTCATGGTGTGTAAAGAATGCACTTAACCTGCAAAGTGAAAATAATGTGCTCTGGAATTAATCATTTCCCACTTCCTGGGAAGAAGCGACAGTTCCTGTTCACTTCCTGCTGCTGCTGCCGGGACTCGACACCGAGTATTGTGGTAAAGTGAAGTAAACAGTGACGGCTGTCGAAGCCCTGAATCACATTTATCTCCGAGCTAAAGATCTTTAGTTCTTTAGGGGGGAGCGGCCGGTGACTGATGGTGCATTCATGTGGTGTAGGAATAATCAGAATCTTTTTTCCTCCTTAAATCTTTATTGTAAAAAGAGAAATAAAGTGTTCATGGGACATAAAGAAGTATGGGACAATATTTGCCCTAGCATTTTTGGAGGCGACACAAAATCGGTTGGACGTAAGAGTTTGCACAAGTTTGGTGTCCATGACTACAAGGCAAGAATATATTTTAATAGACTTACTATTTAGAAAATATATTTATATATGAAATGGGGGTCTGGGGCTCCCAGAAGATTTTTAGCATTAAACACTTAAATTTCCTGCATTCTGGAGACATTTTCTGCACCAATTTATGGTGAAAGAGACTTAAGTTACTTTTTTGAACAACGCAGAGTTTTCTTCTGTATTTAGATTGCATTGCAGGTTTACTGTGCAAATAAACCATTTTCACAGCATTTTTATTTGTTAATCAACATTTTCATTTTTCAGAACATTTTTAACGAATGCTTTCATAAAGTCATGGCTGCATGTCCCCAGAGTGAATGAACCTCCCTCCCTACAGGCTGAGCTGCTCCCTGCTCTCCGCTTCACCTCCTCTCTCCTCCTGCTCTCTCTCTCGCCCTCGACCCATCACGGTCACTTTGTCCCTCTATTTCGCTGACACGCCTCCTCCTCTGCCTGGCAGGGGCCACCGCAGCTCCTTTACTCCTTCGGGTGCCTGTGCTGCTCTACGCAGGGTCCTGCAGCTGATGTTGAAGCTCCTGCAGCCCCTGCAGCAAATATATCTGTTATTGTCGCGCATTTGGCAGCAGCCGTCTGAACAATGGTTTTTTGGCCCGCAACCCAAGAAACAGAGAGCAGAGGGGGTGGGGGCTAATAAGAGATGTGATTGGGCCAGCCCAATGTCAGTATAGAAAATTACCCAGTGGGCCGCTGTCCATGCTTTAAGGGCCGATCGTTGGCCCGTTTTTTAAATCCAGTTAGTCATAAATAAATAATTTACGTTACACCGGCCCCAAAGCCTTTAAGGGCACATGAAACCCTGAAGTCGGAAGAACGAATTCACAACTCGGGAAATGGGACCATCTGAGGAGCGCCTGAATGCACCGTGAGCCGCCGGTTGCAATTTGCAACCCTCACCACTAGATGTCACTAAAACTTACACACTGAACCTTTAAAAAATGCTGACCCTGTGAGCCGGTCAGCAGAACACTGGGGCGTCTTCAGTCGACCACTAAAGGAACTACCAAGTGTCTGAAGACACTGTGGAGTGGACGATCTACAAGATCCATGACTTTCTTTAGTTTGGCACTCGTTCTCTTTTCTATGAAGACCTCCAGTAGGTCAGGGACAGGGCCAATCACAGAGCCAGCTGTTTTAATCAACTTATTGATCCTGTTTCCTCCCCAGCAGGGATCTGAGTTTTCTCAGGAAGAATAGCCTCGACTGTTCCTTCATGAAAACACTGTCTGTGTTCTTCTTCCAGTTTAGTTTCGCAGCAAGGCAAACACCAGGATATTTAAAGGACTGGACGACCTCCTCCTTCTTCCTCCTAAAGTCGATAATCAGCTCTTTAGTTTTTCCAACATTTAGTTTAAAGAAGTTTCAGTCACGGCAGTTCACAAAGGAGGCGGTGTTGATGTTGGTTGATTCAGAAATATTCAGGAGGAGGCTGACAGATCGAGCTGTGTGATTTGGGTGAAGTGGAAAGTTAAGTTAACGTCCGCTGAGAAGTGTTTGGGCGTTCAGACGTGTTCCAGTTTGTCTCAGAGGCCTGAGAAAGGATTTCTCCAGGATCAGTCAATGCTTTTGTCAGTGATGATGGTCTGAGTATTTTACAGCTGTCTGATAACATAGTCGCAGCACTTTGACCCTGACGGTGTCGTGTTGGCTCGTGCAGGCCGGGCACATTAACATGCACGACACAATAATACAAATTTGATTAAAGTATTTGATTAGTGGAGTGGATTTTTTATACGTGGATATATTTTAGCTGCGGGTTTTTTAACGTCCTTTAAACATTTTGTTTTTGTATTAACCTAAACTCTTTGTGTTTGTGCAGATCATCTCTCAGAGGAAACTGTCCAAAGCTCTGCTCAGACCAGGAGGCACCGTGGGAAAAGCCATCATCACGGTGAGCCTCTCTGATCCCTCTGCAGAACCAGAACCGGGTTTTCATTTTCAAACGCATCAGAAAGAGAAGGAACACTCGTCTCCTGGCAGCGTGAAGGGAGTCCATCGCCTAGTGTTAGAGGGTTTACTGTGACGATGGTGAGACACAGCCGATGAGCTTCCTCCATTTTGGCCTCTCCGGCTCTCCGTCCACTCTGAGGTCAGATCCGTTAGGACGGCCTGTTTTTGGTCGACAGATCAAAGTTCATCAACGTTGAAACTAACGGGAGAAATTTCCTTTTTCAGTTTCTTTTGTTCCTTTGTTTTCTTCCTGCTCTCCATACTTCCTTTTCCTTCCTTCTTTCCCTTTTCCTTCCTTTCTTACTGCTGTCATGCATCCTTCCTTTCCTTTTTATAACTTCCTTTCCTTCCTTCCCTCTTTCCTTCCTTCCTTTCCTTCTTTTCTTCCTGCTCTCCATGCATCCTTCCTTTCCTTTTTATAACATCCTTTCCTTCCTTCCCTTCCTTCTTTTCCTTCCATCATTTCTTCCTGCTTTCCATCCTCCCTTTCCTTCCTTCTTTCTTTCCTTCTTTTCTTCCTGCTCTCCATGCATCCTTCCTTTTCTTTTTATAACTTCCTTTCCTTTCCCTCGCGCTTTCCTTCTTTACCTCCTTCCTTTCCTACCTTTTTTCTTTCCTTCCTTGTTTTCCTTTTCCTTCCTTCCTTTCCTTCTTTTCTTCCTGCTCTCCATGCATCCTTCCTTTTCTTTTTATAACTTCCTTTCCTTTCCCTCGCGCTTTCCTTCTTTACCTCCTTCCTTTCCTACCTTTTTTCTTTCCTTCCTTGTTTTCCTTTTCCTTCCTTCCTTTCCTTCTTTTCTTCCTGCTCTCCATGCATCCTTCCTTTTCTTTTTATAACTTCCTTTCCTTTCCCTCGCGCTTTCCTTCTTTACCTCCTTCCTTTCCTACCTTTTTTCTTTCCTTCCTTGTTTTCCTTTTCCTTCCTTCCTTTCCTTCTTTTCTTCCTGCTCTCCATGCATCCTTCCTTTTCTTTTTATAACTTCCTTTCCTTTCCCTCGCGCTTTCCTTCTTTACCTCCTTCCTTTCCTACCTTTTTTCTTTCCTTCCTTGTTTTCCTTTTCCTTCCTTCCTTTCCTTCTTTTCTTCCTGCTCTCCATGCATCCTTCCTTTTCTTTTTATAACTTCCTTTCCTTTCCCTCGCGCTTTCCTTCTTTACCTCCTTCCTTTCCTACCTTTTTTCTTTCCTTCCTTGTTTTCCTTTTCCTTCCTTCCTTTCCTTCTTTTCTTCCTGCTCTCCATGCATCCTTCCTTTTCTTTTTATAACTTCCTTTCCTTTCCCTCGCGCTTTCCTTCTTTACCTCCTTCCTTTCCTACCTTTTTTCTTTCCTTCCTTGTTTTCCTTTTCCTTCCTTCCTTTC
>NC_060152.1:34346869-34361625 GCF_021292245.1 Micropterus dolomieu | reverse complement strand
CTTTCCTTCTTTTCTTCCTGCTCTCCATGCATCCTTCCTTTTCTTTTTATAACTTCCTTTCCTTTCCCTCGCGCTTTCCTTCTTTACCTCCTTCCTTTCCTACCTTTTTTCTTTCCTTCCTTGTTTTCCTTTTCCTTCCTTCCTTTCATTACTTTCCTTTCCCTTGCTCTTTCCTTCTTTCCCTCCTTCCTTTCCTTCCTTTCTTTGGTGTTTCTGTCTTTGTTTCTTTTTTCTTTCATCCTTCCCTCTTTCTCCCCGTCCTTTCTCTCTTCCACCTTTCCCTAACCCCTAACCTCCCTCCTCCTTTCCTTTCTGTCTTCCTCCTCTCCTCCTCCCACTCAGGTGTTCACCACAGTTGAAATCAAAGCGTGGATTTGAACCTCCTGATCAGGGTGACTGAGAGTCTTTTCAGTCATGTCAGAAACCAAGTGGGAAGCCAGTGAGGGATCACCAACGTGTCTTTGTTTGGCTTCCTTCTTCTTCTTCGTGTCTCTTCTGTGTTGTCTGCAGACAGGAAGCTGGTTTTCCAATTATCTCTGGTAACTCTGATCCTCTCAGCTGGACCGTCCCAGGATTTATTTGCTCATTGATCCAAAAATTCACCGCTGGAAAATCCCTCTGATGTTTCTCTTCACCTCTGTGCACACCTGACACGCTTCAGGAGGATTTATTTTGAAAGGATTTCTGAAACAGCGAATCAAAGCTTTTATTTCCTTATTTCTCCCTTTTTAAAAATACTTCTCTTTCTTTTTGTTTTGTTCTTCTTTCTGTCCCACATTTCCATTTTACGCCTTCATCCTTTCTTCTCTCCTATTCTTTCCTTTTCTATTTTAGTTTCTTTCCTTTCTTCCCTCCTTTTTTATTCTGCCCTTCCTTGTGGTCTTCCTTATTTTGTTCCTTCTTTCATCATCCATCCTTCCCATTTCTTCTTTCCTTTATCTTCTTTTGTTAAGTTCTTAATTTATTCGTGTCTTCTCTGTTTCTCTCTTCATCTTTACTTCCTTTACATAACTTTTTTAAACTCTCTCTCTGTCCTTCCTGTTTTCTTTCTTATCTCTCTCGAGGCCGAGTCGTGTTTTTCTTTCCTTCATTATTTTGGTGCAGGAACTGAACTTCAAACAGTCTGAGAGGGTTTTATAGAAAGTGAAGGAGGAGACAGACCTAGACATGAAGTGAGTCCTGATCCTGGTTCAACTGCCACTTGTTGTTGTTTGAAGATAAAACAAAGTTGCTTTCTGTTTCGTCCTTCTTTTAGGGTAAGGGTTATTCATTCCTTTATTTGTTTCTGTACAACTTCCTCTACATTCTTCCTTCTTTCCCTTTTTGTTTCGTCCTCCTTTCCTTCGTTTCCTTTGTTTCCTCCTTACCTACTTCTACTCTGTTTCTTCCTTCCTCTTCTTCCCTCACCCAGTCTTTGTCTTTCTTCTTCCTTCCTTACATGAATCTTTTCCTTCTTCCTTCTTTTGTTCCTTTGTATTCATCCTTCTTGTTGTTCTTCCTCCCTCCTTTATGAATCCCCCTCTTCCCCCTTCAGATTTCCCAATCCTCGGCAGATGAATGCCTCTTTGTGTTTTCCTCCCTCAGGTCATCCGGTCTGTTTACATGATAACAACCTGAATATATTTACGTGTCATATAAACGCCTGCAGGCTTCTCCTCGTGTCTGTCGGTTGGTTAATCGGTGCAATATCTCTCATCCATCACGCCTCCTGTCGGTCAGACGTGAACGTGTTGATGCTTCAGGGAAAGAAGGCAGCGTTTTAATAAAGTGTCTCCAACTTTTAAACTCTTCATCCGTCTGTTCAACAAACTACCGAAACCTCGTTCACACGTTCATGGTGATGGAGGATAAATCTTGGCCATCTCTGACCACCTGTCCTCTAGTGCCGTCATCAGGACAAAACTCAAAGTTTAAAGATCATATTCCTGCTCCTCAGATGATGAACCATCTTTATTTTGAACAGTCTGAACTTTGTCATCAAGTTCATCAATTGTACGTGTTTCTTCCATCATTCGCACATTGTTTTTGCACGTTTTGTCTCACCCTGTTGTTATGTATGTGGTTATGGGTAACGCAGGGAGGGGAATAACAGCAAGCTCATCAGACGTTTCCTAAAACTAAACACCAAGAGTCCCGCACCTCGAGTCCAAATCAAGTCTGAAGTCTTTTGAGGACGAGTCTCAAGTCGAGTCTCAAGTCGAGTCTCAAGTCACTCTGTGTGCGATTTAAGTCGGACTCAAGTCCGAGTCTCAAACTCGAGTTCCCATCTCCGATACCAACTAACCCATCTCTCTGGAAAGTCATCACCTTGCACAAACAGCAAAATGACTCTCTACTGCATTCATATTTGACTGTCCACTGCACACTTTTGTACTTTGTGTATTTAATGTGTAACTGTACTGAACAATTTTGCTTCATCTTGGTCCGTTGCCACTGCAAATGAGAATCTGTTTACGTTATTTTAAAGTGAAGCATAAACCTAAGTACTAGTTTTGGTGCTTAAACTTAACCAAATTGTGACGTTTCACAACGTTAAGCCCTAGTTATTTCTTAAACATCTAACCGGAAATTGCATATTTATTCTTGCTAACTTGACTGCACAGCCCTAAACGTGCAAATGGGGTCTTAACAATATTGACAGTAAGTTATTTCTTTTTTATTTTGAAGATATTTTGTGGGCTTTTGTGCATTTATTTGGGATAGGCCAGTTGCAAGAGACGAAATGCAGCAAAGGGCCGCAGGTGAGACACGAACCCTGGCCCTACAATGAGCTATTATTTAGCCTGAATTTCAGTATCTTTATCATCATGGATCATGTGTAAAATTACGCAATGATTGATGCATGAGGGTGATTCATCACTAATTCACTTTAGTAAAGAAAGAAGCATGGATGCTGTTTTTTGTCATCGCCACTGAAGCAAAATCATAAACTCACTTTAACCTGAAAGATAAGAAAAACCTCCTCATCTGAGCCTGAGAGGGGGTTTTCTGCCGTTAATGATACTGACAGCAAGGCTCGCAGTGGGGTGCTTGAAAACAGCTCTCATCGCTGAATTTTGTGGATCTTAATGGACCCCCTTCAGCAAGTTTCAGCCAAACATGCTTTATCCCATGGTATAGTCCACACACCAGTTGGGAGTGAGAAAGGTTTGATTAATCATCCCTTTCTTGTCCAGTGAAAACCCTGTATCTCCAGTTGTTAGTGAAACTGCCAGATGAAGAGTTCCTTTATGTTCTGAGAAAACCCTCCTCTTCCTCCTTCAGCTGAATAAACCCTATAAACCCTCCTCGGATCAGCTGCAAAATGCATCATCACAAAAGCTGTTTTTCTGACTATTTAGAGATACAAGGTTCTCACAGGACACATGATGATCTTGTAGACCAGGCTGCAGGTTGAACTACCCAGCAGAATATGAAGGAGTTTGGACTGACAGGATGGTACAGACCAGAGTCCAGCTTCTCCAGCTTTGGGCAGCATGGTGGTCCAGTGGATAGCACTGTGGCCTCATAGCAAGAAGGTCACGGGTTCTGTGTGGAGTTTGCATGTTCTCCCCGTGTGTGCGTGGGGTTCTTCAGTCAGTGCCATTATCCAGACACTACTATAGATCTGGAGTTGGTCCCCAGGTGCTTCGCAGCAGCTGCCCACTGCTCCCTTGAGGGATGGGTTAAATGCGGAGAATGAATTTCGTAATGTGTATGTGACAAAAAAGTATCTTCTTCTCAAAGTTTGCAGGTTGTGTCATTTGTTCTAAATATTCGGTGTTTGTTGTCGACTTAATGACGCCGTCCTTCTTATCAAAGGGAAATTTATGTATGTGTGTGTGTTTGCAGATCACAGCAGAGGAGCTGACGGGGAATGACGACTACATCGAGCTCTCCTTCAGCGCCAGAAAACTGGACGACAAGGTAACAGCTGTGTGTGTGTGTGTACATGTATTACTCACGTTGTGGGGACCTAGATCTGTTAACACAGTCACATTGTTGGGACTCGCCTTCCACATGGGGACGAACCGCAAGCCCCGTAACGTATATTATTAAATTTGAAGGCGAAGACTTGGTTGGGTTAGATGATTATGGTTAAGGCTTTCATGCAAGAAATATTAAATCACAAAGTCATATTTTTTATGTTTGTTTTAACTTTTAAACAAGTGTTAAACTATGCCTATAATTTATTCCCAGTATATTTTATTTTTAAATGCATCAACGCCATAAAAGGTGATTCAATGGAACTCAATAGAGGTCCAAATAAATTATATACATTTTTAAAAAATTACTCAAAATAAGTAGGACAAATAAACAGTTTATTAAAGTGCAAATTATATCATAATTTTAAATAAAACATACAAAATAAGGCCGTCCTCTAAGGATGTCCTCTGGAGTGGACAGATGGATTTTCAGTGTCAGAACAAAAATGTACAAGAAATATATAATAAAAATCTTTATTTCTAACATCTTATTCAGTTAGAAAATAGTTGTTGTTTTTTACCGGCCTAGTTTTCTGACAATAAAAAGGATTTTACAGTTGTTGCTGAGGGACTTGGTGCGACTCCTCTTCCTTATTATATTTTGAATTTATGCTGCAGTTTATCAGAACTACAGAGATGTAAAGATAATAATCAAATGGAAGTGTAGACAATGCTCTGGGTGTCCACGTATGGCGGTGGTCGGGGCGTGGTGCTATAACTTAAAGGGCTCAGAATGGTTTCCAAATACATGTCCACTGTAGTCGACGTCATGCACGAAGGTAAGCCTCCATGAAAGTAAGTCGATGTAATGTCCTCTGAAGTGATGGAAACACGACTGTGTGCGAGTCTGAACTAAAGACGACCCCTGAACCCTGATTTTCCTCTTCAGGTTTAAAACACTGAGTGAAATATTATGTTTGTTATGAGTGCCAGATCTATTCTTAATTCTGTAGATGTCTGTGGGTCAGACACATCTGAAGACAGACATTCAGTCATGAACAAGTTTTGGAAGAAACAGAATATAAACCGCTGGTTACTAATCAGAAAATGTCTGAACTGAGTGAAATTTCAGCCAGAACATCTGTACATAAACGACTAGGGGTGTGACGATACACTTAGCTCACGAGACGATGCACAATATTGGGCTGACGAGACGAGATGATATTTTAAACACACATGATGAAATATGACCTAATTTGAATGCAAGAAAATGCAGGTGCAGTGCTGAAATGTTGCTTACGTGTTGTTTGTGTCTGCAACTCTGTCGCCGCTTATAGTTTCCACTAAACAAACCAGACGGATAAACCACTGAATCAGCCATCAATCGTTTGAAAAACAGACAATTTGACAAGAAAAGGTACAAAAAAATAAAAAACTAACTGTAACACGTAACTGTCCAGGTACATTTCTCCACAGCCTCGTTGCATTTCTGTAAAATCTGCATGAGCGCTTAATTTTTTATTTCGTCCTGACTGGCTGTATGTGAGCTCCGTCACACACACACGTAAAGGAGAACTTTCTAAACATGTCCTATAAAGACACTCACCAGCTTTCCAAAAATGTCCAGAATAGATCTAGTTTGACTGCGTGTTCTGTTTGTCTCAGGCAGTGTTTGTTTTTCTTTTAAATCAGCGTCTGTCTGTGTGTTTGCAGGACTTTTTCAGTAAATCCGACCCATTTCTGGAGATCTACAGGCTGAATGACGACGCCACACTGCAGCTGGTCTACAGAACTGAGGTATAAACACACGCCGTGTAAACTGCAGTACACCACAACGCTGTGAGCTCGTCCCGACCTCGCTGAGGTGGACAATCATCATCCTACTTGTACGATGCAGTTTTTGTCCTATGTAGAACTACTACATGACTACTTCCTGTTGGCAGAGCTCCAGACTAACCTTTTTCACCTCCGTCCCGGAACCGTCCCGAAAAACTATTTGAACCTTGCTGAAGTTAATGTAAAGTGTCCCAAAATCAAAATGTAGTTTCTTTACTTTGTTATTATCCTCCATAGTTGTTATTGACATAACAAATGATAATAAATCGATAAAATAAATAAAATTTATTTTGCAAAAATTTAAAAACAAAACTGAAAAGTTATCTGTTGGGGCATCTTTTTACCTCGATGATAAATGATTTAATTTTAATTCAGTTAGAAACTCCTGGACTTTAATAGCTCCTGTGTTTCAGCAGGTTTTCTGTTCATGTTCAAAACTTTCTGCACATTCAGAACCTCTCCCACAGATCTGTGTTCTGACATGTCCAGAAAAAAAAAAGACTAATCCTTATTATTTAATGAGAATTCATAATATATAAAAAGTCTACCTGACTTATACTCTGCTGTGCTCCCATTCAGACTGTAGTGAATGAGACAAGTGCACAAATCCTCATGTTAACTTCTGCAGCTACGATAAAGTGCAGCTCACAGTCCCAAACAGAGCCAGATCGTGCTTCAGGTTTTAGATGATTATAATGCAAAAGTCTACCAGCGAGTCTGCTGGCTGCGTCTCAGCAGGTGGGGTGGGGCGGTGGAGATGATTCGACGCTAGTTGACGTTATCAGAATATATTAGATTATATAGATTTGTTTTTCACTGCGTGAGCAGGTTGATGTATAGCGCGCCATTCGTGAGTGACAGCCTACACAGCGTGATGGAGAGGTCCGCAAGCCGTTTGTGACCGAGAGGATAGATGGACCTGTGACGCGGGAACAGGCGAGCAGCCGGCCAGTGAGTGACTGTAGGAACAGCATGAGGAGACGCGCTCCCCATAAGCGGAGATAGCGTGGGTGCATGGGGGCGGCCAACCCAGGGCCCCTGCTGGGTAGGAGCCCCACATGTGTTTTCAGTTGCGACTTGTTAACGACTTGTTTTTAATACGTCCTTTTTGTGCTTCTTCTACCTTCTTCACGGCTCTCTGTGACCCGCTTTCGTTTCGTGATCTGCAGAGCCCACAGGGAGCTTTTCAGAATAAGAGCGTTTTCCTGCCTGATTTTGCTGACATGTTTAGATTTTGTTGATTTAGTGAGGAGTGCTTGCTTTTTGACCTTCTACTATGATTAAGTAGCTACGTAGTTAAATTGTTTTCTTAATGTCTGTTTAAACTGTGTTTATTATCGTATTCTCTCCGGAGAGGAGCGGAGAGACACTTCTGGTGAGCACAAGCATTGACTCAGCTCCGGCAACCGCGACGCAGACAGACTCAGTGGACTTTTGGAGTGAGTCCGGGGTCATGTGGACTTGGTATAAATGACTCACTGTGCTGAGAGTCTAGCTCCGCCCCCGCGTGCTCCGTTGTAGTCAGCGCTCAGCTGGTCCAGTTTGTCATTTGCTAAGTGATAGTATATATTATATTTATTCATTTAGCTGACGCTTTATCCAAAAAAAACAAGTCATGGGTCTTATCCACTGCGCCATCACCACCCCAACAGTATTCTCTGTTCTCTATTGTCCCCAGGAAGTGATATTTAAGGTGCTTTGTATGATCCTTAAAACGCTGTGTAGACGTGTCTCGCTACCATCTGTCTCGCTGCCTCCTGGCTGTCAGACCAGAGCTGTCTCACACAAAGCGATGCAAACAAAAGTTACTGTGAACTTTCAGATCTAAAATCTTTCAGCGTGTAACGTACTTATCAAAGACGATTCGGTCGAGGACGCTCCTTCCAGAGGTGACTGTAAAATTCCATATAGGATAAGTTCCTTTGGACAGTCAGGCTTTTCCTGCTGAGCAGCACGTACCTGGAACACCATACCCACAGAACTAAGAAACATTTCTTCTCTCACCACCTTTAAAACGATGGTTCCTGGACAAACAAATATGTCATCATAATTTGCAGTCGTGCTTCTGTCATTGTTATTCTTGTACTCAGATGCTGATGTATTTTACGTGTCATTATTTGTGCTCGTCTGATTTTTTCTGTTCTGATGCAAGTTGTGCTCTAATGTTTTATCCATGCTTCTGTGTTGTCTGCTTATGATTATATATCTGTTTTTTAATGTCGTCTTTATGCCGTGTTTTAATGTTTCGTTCTTAAACCATCAACCTGCCGGGGACTCCAGATGAAAATTAGTCAGTGTGGCTCGGCCATCTTTGTTATTTTCAATGATCTGTGAACGACGTAAAGAAAGAAAATCACGAGTTTCATCTTCTCTCTCAGACTGTCATGAACAATCTCAACCCGGTGTGGAAAACCTTCAAAGTTTCTCTCAACTCGCTCTGCAGCGGAGACCACGAGCGCAAGCTGCAGGTGAACACACACACACACACACACACACACACACACACACTCTGTGTCTCTTGTATCAGTCGATTGATGTTGTGGCTCCAGTCTAAATGTAGCCGTCTGATTGGCTGCAGCAGCAGGTCAAGCTGTTCCTGTCTGCTGGATGGAGATGAAAGTTTTAGTTTGCACTCTTATTAAGTTTTCTTTATCATGTAAAGGTCACAGGAGGATAAACACTATTACAAGACAGGAGAGGAGAATTAGACATTCAAATGCACTTTCAGTAAGGGAACACATCACTGTTGGTGAGAGATCCGTTAGACGGTCAGTGTTGGGCAGTAACGAGTTACATGTAATTTAGTTAAGTAATTTAATCACAAAATAAATGTAACTGTATGTATCTGTTAGTTACTTACAGTTACTTATGAAAGTGTGAGGGTTAAAAAGCTCAGCTATATGTTGACTAATATTTATTTTGTTATTTGCATGTTTTTCATGTGCACAGTGTCTTCCTTTGCCGTTTCCAGCCATAGCTGTTCAGTAAAGTTTTATGCTGTTTTCCTGTTTGAATTTGCAGCCTGTCTGCCATTTTTCTTTGGAAAACGGTTAAAAACTGAAAACATTCATTAGACATTTAGAAAAGTAATCAAACAGGACTTAAGGAGGTGGTATTCTGCTTTTTGGCTTTTCCCTCTCCTTTATTGAGTTATATACTGTATCTTTTTTGTGCATGTAACAGGTTTGCAAAGTGAAAAAGCCCAAAGTTCAGCCCAAAGTGAGTTCCCATCTCCTACAGAAAACTCTGCTCTGAACTGAAAACAGCTCGTTTGTAGTCCAGCCGCTTCCCTTTCATCCCTGTGACGTCACAGGGATGAAAGCTAAACGCGTCTCATATAACGCTCGCCAAGCGGCTACTCCGACACGCCCTCAGAAACGGCGAGCTGCAGCACACAGCTCTCCTCTCCCTTCCAAACACTAGCTACCCTCCAGGCAGTCAGTGGACATAAAGTTGTTCCTGTGATGTAGAGACAGAGCTCAGTTAAAACTTTATGGATACAGATTAATAACTCGCCGCTCTGAAACTCTCGCTCCAGTCCGTGTTGCCGAGCCGGTCGGCAACACGTACGGCTGAACCCGAGCCGTTTACCGGCTTCTCGCCGACCCGCCCTTCTCTGCTTCTGATTGGCTAGTAGTCCTTAACTAGGAACTGAGCATGTGCAACTCCCAACAAAGATCATTTAGAGACGAGATGTATCACTCCATAGCTAAAACGAAGCCTTCAACACAGGCTGAAAAGAGGAGCTGCAGCAATGTGCAGTATGACAAAAATATAACCATGTAAACCTGCTCTGGTACAAACTCTAAATAAGATGAGGAACCTGAAAATGAGCAAAATGTGACCTCTTTAAATGTAGTAACTTACTACGCTTTGATAAAGTAATTAAATAGTTACACTACTATTAGATTTTAAAACTGGGTAACTTATAACATTTCCAAAGTAACCTTCCCAACACTGTCGACAGTAAAATGAAAAGAGAATGTGTCTCATTTGCAGGAGGATCTTAACTGTGACTGAAACCTGTAGATTTTTATCTGGAGTCGGTCTAAAAAAAAAAGGTTCTGGGATGAAATCTACTGACTCCTAGAGATGTTGTGTACAATTGCATTCACCTAATCTGAAGCTGAAGTCCGGTGTAATTGTACAAGAGCAGAAACAAATTTCCTTCCTGCTGAAATGTGGCTGCTGCTCGACCATGTGCTGTTCAACATGTTGGAGACACGAGGTTTTCACCTGACAGCGTGCTGTTGTGATGGAGGAGGAACACATTCATCACACGTCCTGTTTGTTTGTTATTTCCTGGTGTTTTTGACCCTCCAATCAGTCCGGGGGCCACAGGTCGGGCCCCCTGTCAGCAGCACAGAGATGAAATTTGAGGGTCGGCGACCTCCAGTAAAATGATCAGCAGCAGAACCGGAGGAGGTGAAGAGCAGAAACTCTGAACACAGAGTGAAGATGACTCTGGGACAAGAGACGAAACTGCTTCGAGTATCTTCAGCCAACTCTGATTACTATAACTTAATTATAGACGATCTATATTTTAGTTTCATCAGTGCTTTATGTTTCATTTGTTCATAAACAGCGGTGACTTCACGGTTTGATGGAGACCTGTTGTTTTGTCTCCGATTGGCTCCATCAACACTCGATAGAAACCACAGACTGGATATAAAGACGGATGACGCGTCTCCACTTCCTCCCACTGCACAGAAATGAAGCCGGAATAACCCGGGAACTGGCGCTGCCATCACCCGCTGGTGACGTCATGTGGGATTTTGTGAAAAATGGATGCAGGCTTAAATCTAATTTATCTGCGCTGTAGAGAAGCCATACCCTTCGTTAGGCTCTACGTCGTAGCCCACTGATAAATTGTAACGACACGCCGCAGTGACGCAAGCGCTGTGGTCAGCTTGGTAGCGTCATATTTCCGCGTCCTCCTCCTTCTTCAATTGGGTCATGGGTCGTACAGACCATCTCCTCCGATGCCTTCTCTCGTTTCTGCGTTGACGCTGCGCAGCGCTGACTGTTTGCTGGACTTAAAACAAGGCATGCTGGTTAGAAATTCTGCCGGCGCTCAATATTGGGCTTACAAGAACAGGATGAGAAAATATTTTAATGATACTTTCAACAGAAAATTATCTCGCACATTAACTAACTCGAAATGAATAAAGAAACTAAATAAACACTGAATTATTCAATGCTGAGAGAAACGAGTGAGGGATCTGGTGTTTCCTCCAGAAAAGTTTGAGCACTCAACATTTAACTTCCTTCCTTTCTGGTGAAATTAACTTTTTTATGTAAAAGGGAAAGACTAAATTCAAAATATGCAGTAATCAGTAGTTTCTTTTTTGTTTCAGCTTAAGTTGCTTTTTTGGACAATGCACATTTGTGTCTTCTATATTTAGACCGCCTTGCATGTTTTCTTATTTTGTTAACATTTCTTGTTGCGATTTTTCAGAACATTTTTGCCAAATGCTGAATGAATGCAGTTCATTAAATAAAAATAAATAAAACAGTAAAAGTGTGCGTTTGTGTGTGTTAAAATAAAATATATTTAATAAATAAAAAATAAACAAATATAAAACAGTAAGCATGTGTGTGTGTTTGTGAATTCAGTTCATATGGTTAAATAAAATTAATTAAAATGTACTGCTGTGGACAGAGTCAGCAACAAAACGTATATTACCCAGGGCAAAGTGCAATAGATTAAAATTATTCTTGCTGCCATAAACGTGCTTAACTTGCACAAATGGTAATTGAAACCTTGCATCTATCTGCACATTTTGCTCACACATATCACTCTCTCTTATCCAATCCTATAAAATACATCTTTTAATAGAATTTAGCTGCTGCTGGAAGCTCGGTGACCGTGACCACTGCTGGGGATAGACTGATGAGCTGCTGTGGCCTGAAAGTTAACCAGTAACATGCCAGTGGCAGCCAGCCACAAGAGTCTGCTTATCAAGGCTTCCTATCAGTAAACTAGCTTCCATTTATTAAACCAGGGAGGGTCTGTGGACTCGGTTTGGTAAATTTAAATTAGTGCTGGGCATCGATTAAAATTTTAATCACGATTTATCTCATAGTTATGTGCTAAATTAAATAATGAATTCTAAAGTAGTGTATTGTGCACTTTTAATTTAAATGTACTGCGATATACACAGAAGTGTAATAACAGCTTTTTCCCAGCAGTATTCCCTTTACACAGCAGCAGTAAAATATTTCTTGTAAATCTCAACTTAAACATTAATGTGATCAAATATTAAACCAAAGCTGTTTGTTACCTTTTATCTGGAGTCCAGAGCCACGATCAG
Source organism: Micropterus dolomieu (assembly GCF_021292245.1). Classification (NCBI taxonomy): domain Eukaryota; kingdom Metazoa; phylum Chordata; class Actinopteri; order Centrarchiformes; family Centrarchidae; genus Micropterus; species Micropterus dolomieu. Next base: position 34,349,570 of record NC_060152.1, on the reverse strand, counting down.
AACATCAGAACAGGCTCCTGCTGAGCAGCAAGTGAACAGATAGAAATCTGTTTTCAGGTATCAGCAGAAACAGTCTGTGTTCAGCAGCAAGAATTCACACGGCAGAGCGTCCCCTCAAAACTAGATGAAGGCCTGTCATTTTAACTCAAGTTAAACAGGCTACAGCTGTGTAGCGCACAGAAGCCGTTGCCATGGTTACTCTCCATAGAGCGCCTGCCGTTTACTCGCGGAGCGCTTGTGTCCCTGTCGAGCGACCCCGCGGGGCCAAGAGACTACGCTGAGACTTTAAGAACGTTCCTCAGACCGACATCTTCCCCAATAGGGTAACATGGGGTAAGACGCCCCCCCACGGTAATTCTAACAAAAAACACAAAATGTCAGAATTGTTTCCCTCAACATTTCACTGACCTGACTGGCTCAGTCTAGACGCGTTTGTTAAATGTTATTCCAGAGCGAAGTGAACGCATCAACATTCAAATGTCCAGTACAGTTCAGGAAAGAAACGCAGCTCAGAAACGATCGGATCCGCTTTAATTTAGAACAAACAGAGAAGTACACTTAATCTACTCTCTCTAGCTCGTCTGTACTCGGGCCCATAGCGATCTTTGGGTCCGCTGAAACTCCAAAAACCCTCAGAGAAACCAGGACATGTCTGTCAGCAGGCCGCTTTGATCCAGTTATACTCTGGACCCACTTGCGTGTTTACAGGTGGACAGAGGTTCCTGCAAATCACTCAGGCGCGAGATTTAAGACCATGCAGAAAATTAAGTTTAATGCTCAAAACCTTCTGGGGAGGAGACTCAGACGCCCCAATCGAATAACCCATTTCATCAGTGAATACTTCTTCTAAATAGCACTGGAGTATCTTATCTATTGTGCATTATCACGTCTTGTGGACTAAGTGTTTCATCACACCCTTAATCTGAGCCTCCTAAATGTCCCCACCACTTTTCAACCCAAAGTGACGCCACGTGACATGACATCGCTGTGAGTTGGTGTGTCGTCTTCTCCACATTGCTTTTAAGAATTTATGGAAATATATGGAAAATACAAAGCAGATATTTATATATGGTAAAGAAAAATGGATCTTCTCTGCCTCACAGTTCAGGATTTATCACACACACAGTAAAGTGGCCCACTTGCTCACTGAAACTCCTGCATGAATATATGAAAACATAAAATCACCAGACTGTTGGAAAGAAGAAGTGGAGCACGAGGTGTGTGTGTTTTATCTGGAAATTCATGAGCTCGTGGTCTTCCTCTCCCGCTCTGAGACTGTCAGCGTTCTTCTTCGTGTCCTCAGATCTATTTTTCATGCTCTGTCAAACTGTCCTGCATTCAGTCCTCCTGGGATTTATCCACTTCCTGTTGCTCAGTCTGGTCCCAGTGCTGCCAACAGAAGCTGTCCACTGGTTCCAGTGGGAGGACTCGGCATGTGTATGGAGGGTTTGGCAGGACTTTAGTTACAGCCACAAGTACTATGTTAATACAAGTCTTCATTTTTATTTCATAACAAACGTGAATTTTCATTTTAAGAAGGTTTTATAAAAAGTTTAGTTCACATGATGCAGAGTTTTCTGGACACGTGGGTGAATTATTAAACAGAGCATCTATGAACAGCAAGTCTCGGAGAGAGAGAGGGTTCATTCAGAAGAGGAGACGTTTCACGTCTGCTAAATCAGAAGTTAATAAAGAAAATGCTGGGAAATAAAACCTGCGTCATCCTTTGAACGTCCTGTTTAGTGTCAAATAGTATTTTGCAGTGGTGGAAGAAATACTCAGATTCTTTAGTTAAAAGTAATAAGACCACAGTGTAAAAATACACTACGAAATTGTACTTGTGTAAAAGTACATATTAGTAGTATTACCAGTAAAATATGACATACTCACTATGCAAAAAGTCTAATTTCTTAGTGTTAAAGTATGAAGCCTTCAAGATCCAAAAAGCTGATTTTATTTGTTATCATTGCAACAAGACAAAACTTATTGGATTCTGTGTTTTTTCACCTTTCTCAGGATAAATTCTTGTTATTTTTATGTAAAGAAACATGTTTAAAAAGTATGAAGAACATCTCCTGCAGTTAGTTTGTAGGTGATTTTAACTCCTTTAAGCTGTTAAACACAAAAATCTGAACATGTCCTCCCTGCTGGTTTCAGGTCGAACTAATAGAGTGTGTGTGTGTGTGTGTTTTACCTCGAATCCTCCGGCTGAATTGATTCACCACTACTTTCCATTTACACAAACCGCCGTCAGTTACAGCCAATCAGCGGCCTCCAGTTCCCCTTCGAGGGAACTCGAACTGCGTCGGTTACGACACTATGGGAACGCCTCTAGGCGAAGCAGGTCTGAACGTGAATGAAATCACTCCAATCCTATTGGCTTGTTGCTAGAACGGTACGGTGTGACGGAATAACCGGAGGAGTATAAAGCACACCTGTACACACTCATCATTAGCTTTTTTTTATTCAGCAGGCGCTCTGTATGTTGTTTGAAGAAAGCTCCAGTCCTACAAGCAGTGTGTCTTACCTGAAGAAGAAGTCTACCAGCATGTCCGGCAACCAGATGTACAGAAGGTGTGTTTTTTCTTGCCCTCGGTACATCACGGATGGAGATTCTCATGAGATGTGTGTCTCATGTTTGGGGATGGAGCACGCACGGGCAGCTCTCGAGGGGGCTGCCTGCGCCCGTTGCGAAGCCCTT
>NC_060152.1:34323390-34346769 GCF_021292245.1 Micropterus dolomieu | reverse complement strand
TCGAGTTCCCTCGAAGGGGAACGTCTCGGGTTACGTATGTAACCCTGGTTCCCCGAGAAGGGGAACGAGAGTCTGCGTCGGCCCGCCGCACCTCTCTCCCCGCCTGAAGTGCCTGCTTCATAGTTTAAGCTAATGATGAGTGTGTACAGGTGTGCTTTATACTCCTCCGGTTATTCCGTCACACCTTACCGTTCTAGCAACAAGCCAATAGGATTGGAGTGATTTCATTCACGTTCAGACCTGCTTCGCCTAGAGGCGTTCCCATAGTGTCGTAACCGACGCAGTCTCTCGTTCCCCTTCTCGGGGAACCAGGGTTACATACGTAACCCGAGACGATCTCCAATGGCCTGTGGATGCAGATGAACTGAGGTCAATGGGAAAACCTCCAATTTTGTTTGTACAAATGCAAAATCGGTTTTTACATAAGATTGAGTTTTTTCACATCAGTCTGAAGGCACAATTTTTATTTGTTTAATTTCCCCAGAGTCCAAACTAAACCTGCAGAAGCAGCGTTCAGTTTTTATTCTCTATTTATCTGGAACAAACTCCCAGAAACCTGCAGGTTTGCTGAAACTTTCAGTTCTTTTAAAATAAAGATAAAGACTTTTGTTTTTACCGCTGGCAATTACTGTTTATTGAATCAGATTTCAGACTTAAGCGTAATACTTTACACTGCGCTGCAACTTTTACTGTCTTGTTTTCAGGGTATTTTTTTCTAAAATCATATTCCTTGCTTATAATATTATAATATTCAGCTGGTTTCTTTTCTCTCAGAAGTAGTAAGAGCAGGTCTTAACTGGGCTGAGAAGATTTCTAAGGAAGCTTTTGTCTGCTGTTCTGACTGCTTTTAGATTGTAGCACAAACAATCTGGATTGGAATAAGAGGAAAAAATATCGCACGATGAAGAGGATCAGGTTTGACGGGTGTGAGAGGTGGGAAATCTTTCAATAAGAGCAAAACAGTGGAGGGTGAAAATCCTGATTATTGATTGAATTATGGGTGAACAAATGATAATGATGATTACATGATAAATTAACCCGTTTTTATTTTCTATTTGACTCTATTTTGTGTCTTTTTATATTTCCCTATGTTGTCTAAATTTTATATAAAGCACTTTGGATTATGTGCTGTACAAACAGACCTGCCTTGACTTTATTTAACCAGGAAGAAGCTTGGATAAGAACTCTTTTAAGGGAGACCTGACCAAGAAAGGCAGCAAAACAGCATTTACAAGTTACACTGACACACATGTGACAACACATTAAAACAGCTTCCAAGACACCTACACTTAAATAATCCAGCCGACAGCAAGCATCTACACACCTCCTTCAGGACGTCTGCGACCAGGGACTTGAACTCGCTAAGTGCCACCAGCACCTCTAACTGATGAGTTTTTTTTCTTGACTTGGAAACAACCCTTTGGATTTTCTAACTTAAGGAGGCTGCAACGGTAACTGGGTCCTTTGCACAGGATTGCCTCGTACATAAAAACACACAGATGCAAACGTCTACGTGCAGCTAGAGAAGGCCAGTCCACCATTTACAAACTATACGGCCAAAAGAATGTGTGCACACCTGATCATCAGTTAATGACAGAAAAATGAGAAACTCAGCAGCTCATCAGTCACCATTCAGTGAGGTGTTTGTTGTTTTTTTGTCCACTCAGTGCACCGTGTGGGACTGGGACTCGAACGGAAAACACGACTACATCGGGGAATTCGAGGCCACGTTCAAAGAGATGAAAGGAGCCATCGACGGGAGACAGGTAGGCGGCCGCTTCCTGGTAAAACAGCAGAGACACATTCTGCAGAGAGGACGAGCTCGTTCACACGTGTTGTACTTCAGGTCACCTGCCTCTCAAACAGGAGTGTTTAAAAATTGATATGAATAGTCATTATTTGTCATTAATTCTACAAGCATGTAGAATTTAGATTTGCTTAGAAACAAATGCATTTTATCAGAATTGTGAAGGTGTCAGATCTGAGAGCTGATTACAGGACAGCAGCACAAAGAGTCAGTGACGTTTCCAGAAACCATGAAGAGCCTTATAAACTAATTAATAGCTGCAGGATCAGTGACATCATTTAAATCTCTTTTTAAGAAGACATTTCTGTGGTTGGAGTCGTGAAAAGTGAAACGTCCCCGTGAGGCAGGTTTCTGACACAAAGTCCTGTTTCCCCTTCAGCTGCTGCTGACTGAGAGACTCTTATGCTGTGTCTCAATTCGGATACTTTCACTACTACACCTCTAATCAAGCCTGTACTTTTTGTCCTTACTGTAGTGTGTGAATTTTGACAAGGTAGTGCCGTCTCAGATCGAACACAGCTGTCATGCGCCTACTGGAAATGAGGATCGCAACATTTGACGCCTTTGTCATCTTCTTTTTAATTGCGAATTGCAACCAGACAGAGCAGCGCCGCCAAATTAACCCAATAAACAGACTGATACTTCATTCCGATAACAGTATAGTGGTACTTAATGGAAAAGAAAACACACGAACAGTTAAATAAATATTGTGAGCCAGGTGTAGGTGTGATGATGAAGTTTTGGAGACTGATTAAGACCAAAGTCCTTATAGGCAAGTCCCGCCACTCGGCAGCCATCTTGATAACGCCCCCTGGCAGTTATTTCGGACTAACAAGACCAGGCCCCCCTCTGAATGAATGGGGAGGGATAATAACTTCACTTTCACCGGCACATAAAAACTACATGCACTGAATCAGCTGGAAAATCTGTCAAAAAAACAGCTGAAAAAGGTTCGGCAGACTATTGGCTTTCGGGCGGAAGGGGTGGGATAACCGCCATCTTTGGCGTTACGAGTTTTCCCTATAGAGTTGTATTGAAGATTCTTCAAGTGGCGTGTCTCCTCTATAAAAACGCCTCTGAGGACTCAACATTGCGTTGTTTATTGAGCATACAATGCCAGCATACGTGTGAACACTTGCAATGCCCAACACCAACTCTGAAGGATACTTCCCACCTGGGGATATTTATCCTTCGTAGATCTAGAGAGATTCACAAAGTGTCCAGATACTGTTATTGTTCAGCCCTCAATCCATGTGTGAAGAGTCTGCAGAGTCTCTGTAAAAATCAGTGGCACGCTGTGTGCAATTCAAGTCAGATACAACACTTTCTACACAGAGCCAGTCAGTCTGTCTGTCATGAAACTAAAGATCATCTCGACCTTGGCTTACCTAACAACTGGAAAACGGGGCATCATTATCAAGGCAGCAGGGTCAGTCAGTCGACAAGCAGGCAGAGACGGATTCTGACCTAGAGATCTGGAGAGTCCCTGACCGTCACCTTCGGCTTACTTACTTTAGATTTTTATATGGTGGTGTTCACCAGAGCAACTCCTGCAGCTTCCCTCCCCTTCAGCTACGTAAGCCAAGATGGCGACCATTGAGGGTGAAAAGTGTCCAGTGTTTCACACTCAACCTTTTGACCGTCATGAGTGCACCATCCAGGAACTCAGAGCACTGTATTTTTTCCAAAATAATCTGCGTGAAGGTATAGTATCTCACAAAAGTACACCCCTCACATTTCTGTAAATATTTGATCATATCTTTTCATGTGACAACACTAAAGAAATGATACTTTGCTACAAAGTAGTGAGTACAGCTTGTACAACAGTGTAAATCTGCTGTCCCCTCAAAATAACACAGCCGTTAATGTCCAAACCGCTGGCAACAAAAGTGCAAATGTCCAAATTGGGCCCAATTAGCCATTTTCCTTCCCCAGTGTCATGTGACTCGTTAGTGTTACAGGGTCTCAAGTGTGAATGGGGAGCAGGTGTGTTAAATTTGGTGTTGTCGCTCTCACACTCCCTCATACTGGTGACTGGAAGTTCAACATGGCACCTCATGGCAAAGAACTCTCTGAGGATCTGAAACAAAAGAACGGCTGCTCTACATAAAGATGGCCGAGGCTGTAAGAAGAGGGTAGGGTTAGGGGAGTCATGGAGGAGTGGAAGAGGACTCCAGTGGCAACCTGTGAAGCTCTGGTGAACTCCATGCCCAACAGGTTTAAGGCAGCGCTGGAAAATAATGGGGGCCCCACAAAATGGACACTTTGGGCCCAATTTGGACATTTTCACTTAGGGGTGTCCTCACTTTTGATGCCAGCGGTTTAGACATTTATGGCTGTGTGAATTTTGAGGGGACAGCAAATTTACACTGTTATACGAGCTGGATACTCACTACTTTACACTGGAGCTGAATTTTTTCCAGTGTGGTCACATGAAAAGATGGAATGGTGTGGAAGAGCACGAATTGAGTCTTGTTTTTGGTTTGAGCTGTGTTGTTGGAAAAGAAAACATCTAAAATATTTCCCCTCCTGCTTACCTTACCTCGAGCTGCATCGCTAAAATGTTAGTACAGTTAGCTCCAGACTTTGACCCCAGTCAGGTTTAAGCAGAAACAACCAGATCTCCTTCAGGTCCTTCACCTCCAGAATTCCATTAAGTGCCAATTAGCAGCGTGATCAGCCTTTAAAAATGCACCTTTGGGGCCGTAACGCCTCAGGGTTTATTTAGACAGACGTGATGTAATTACCCTGGATGCTGGAGGCAGAGCTAATGAACACATAGCTGTCGAATAGAAGAGCTGCCAGCAGCCGCTAATTAGAGAGCTTCCGTCCGTTAACGGCAGTCTGTGTCCAAACGCTCAGGTTGTGTGTTTTCTCTGGAAATTCCCTTAAGATGACAACACACGGCTGAAAGCACACCAACAATGTGAGGCGGCTGGATTGCTCAGCAGAGCCTCTCAGCTGTCTCATTACCGGCGTGGAGGAGCTGAATATTTCTACTTTAATGATCCTCTGGGACTTTCTTTCTGATAAAACGATACCACCGTTTTCATTAACCCGTCCACCTTCAAGTAAAACAGGTGGACAAAGAGGCTGAAAACACAAGGCACTGAAGGTGATAAATGCACTATTTATTTTAGGCATTAATCTCCTCACCTTTCACTCCATCCTACTGAGGACATAAACCGTCTTTGTGTTGTACAGATGAGGCGTGAAGGTGTGCTCCGTTATCGCCGTCCTACGATTTATGGCGTCAAGCCCACAATGACACAAGGTGCTTCTCGTTCGCCTTTATTTTCTCCTCGCTCCTCTGTTCACCCAGATTTTGGTCTGCCATCATGAATCTCAGCTCTCTTATTTCTGGTTGGAGGAGCGATGAGGCTCCACACTCTCTTTCACCTGTCAGCGATCGGACATCATCACAGGTGCACAATAACAAATTCAACTCTGCTCGCACCACCAAGTTTAGATTCAGTTGGTATTCCGTTTCATCGTGTAGTTAAAGATCTGTGGTACCTTTTAGGTCTGAATTTATGGACAAGAACGTGAAACTTAGTGTGTAGAAAGAAACTCCGCCAGCTAACGTTACCATCAGTGAAGCGTCCACGCGGCAGGACAGAGTGGCGTTAATCAACATTGTGTTTTGTAAAAGCACTGAATACTTCTCTTATAAATTCATGTGCTAAAGAATAACGTTAGTTCAAAAGTTGACACTTTATCTCGGACAGTGGCGTTAAAAACACGTTATGCTTTGTAAAAATCATCCTCATTGTCCAGGGGACTTGCTTTGTTTTTTTAAATTTCAGCTAGTGACGTTAAAAAAAAAAAATGTATCTCTGTGATGATGTTGCACAGAAACCAGTCTATAAAAAAGGATAAGACAACTTTGATGACTCGTCAGAAAGATTTCTCTTCATGATCCGTTATTTTCCCATCTTAACCCGACCGAACAAACACAACCAACCAACCAGGGCCGTGCAGAGACCTTTAGAAGGGCAGGTGCTCAAAGTATAAAAGGGGCTCATGGAACAAGGATTTAAATTGCACTGTTCTCAAAATATCGATACAGAAATATATTATGTATTCCTTGATTATATGCGTATACTGAAATGCTGTGACACAGTTTTGAAAAAGAAACAGGGAATACCCAGATCTAGCTTTAAAACGGTGGGCTGACAGAACTGAAGGGAACAGTTGCTGCTGATACTACTGGAGGTGATCTGTGACTAGAGATATTATAACAAACATAAGAGATATATTAGCTGATTACACAAATATGTGACCAAGACGAGATGTAAAGATTGCTGACAGTGTTTGGAACTGGCTCACAGTGACTGACCTGCTGTAGTGCTGCAGCCGCCGTCAAGGCCGGCTGCTACCAGAAAATAAGAGGGAGACGCTCACAGAGACGGCTGCACACCGAGAGCTGCAGGGACAGGAAATAAGATACCAGGCTCAAAAAAGTGTGGGAAATAATCTGAGAAGGAAACAGTACTGGGAGAAAGGACGAGGTCGGCCAAGGCAGGGGTAAGAGTGAGACAGATCTATAGACAGGTGTGTGTGTCTACAGGCAATATTGTGATAATGATCTTATATCTTGCATTGTGAATCAGAGATATATTTGGATTTTTCTGTCTAATCATAAATCTAAAGTAAGTGTGTGTGTGTGTGTGTGTGTGTGTGTGTGTGTGTGTGTGTGTGTTCATTCTGTCGGCCCATAATAAGTATGACACAGCAGCGTTTACCTTCACGTTAACATTTCATACCTTTTGTCTGAAATCTAAATAGGGCCGTTTCTTCTTCACTTTGATGTCAGGAATATTATTTATTTTACACTGACATTATTACATGTATTTCCAGTTATTGAGTTTATATAGTAGGTTTGCTGTCAAAATGCAGGCTAAATCCATTACAGTACTGTTCTGAATTAAATGATCATTTTTAAAAAGGGCTGATAAGCAGGCTATAAGTAGGAGGAATAAGTAATAAACCTGACCAGACCTCGCGACGCCTGTGAAACTTCTCTCTCAAATAGCAAGAAGGAAGTGAACAGAGCACCTCTGTTTATCTGTGTGTAGTAAGTAGGCTAACGTTAGCTGTCGGCAACACCGGTGTGACACCAAAATGTGTGACCTATCAGATTCTGTGACCCAAATGGGAAGTTAAGCGCTAGAGGCTTTGTTGACGATGTGAAGCGGTTGCAGCTTGGTTGGGTTTAGGCACCAAAAGTACTTGTTATGGTCAGGAAAACATCGTCGTTTTGGGTGTAGTCACAGAATCTGATAGGTCACACATTTTGGTGTTACACCACCAGCTAACATTACTTCTACAGGCGACACACAGTTGTACACAACACCCGTGCATGCTCTCTTCACGTCTTTCTAGCAACATAAATCAAAGAACCAACTGGAGGGCTCGTCACGGATGAGGTCATCAGGTGAAAGGTCATAATGTGGGTCATTTTATGACGGGAGGATAAGGAGACGCGGGTGAAACTAATTAGGGCAGGACAGACAAACAGGAGGGAAAGCACACAAACAAACACTGGAACTAAAGTTAGGAAGGATTCCTTCAAAATAAGACAAGAAAAAACCAAACCCTGACACCCCGTGGAGTCAATCACATTTTTTGTCCCCAGAGGGCTGTTGGTTCTACAGCAGTTAAACAAATCATATAAATACACCATTTTTTAATCTTCCACTGAAACCGTCTGATCGGATCTCGTCTCCACCTCAGCTGTAAACTCAGTGAAGCAGGAGAGAAAGGTGTTTTCCTCGCTGCTGTTATCCAGCAGAGGAGTAGAACTGTTACTCTCCTCCTCAGGAAACAATGAGCAGTCAGTCGAGTCCTGTGGGGATCTCCACCCCACCCTTCTTCTTCTTCTGTTCAGGTTTTATTTATTTGTCCGCCTTCCTCAGCTGACAGTTGGCTCAGCTACACAGAAACAAGAATCCCTCAGAGCTGAAGCCTCCAGAGAGCTCTGCCCTTCATCCTCCTGCCTCTGTCTATTCACACAAGTACAGTCTGAGCCGCCGAGTGTCACCTGGTCTCCACTCTTACAGAGTCAGAGTGACTTGTTTAGGCAGCTGAAGGATTGTGTTCAGCTCGGAGGGCTTGTGGTCAACGCCGCTGTCTAACACACATTGTGTCTCTGAATGTGAAGCTGCAGCTGTCTGCACCTCTGTACTATAATGTCAAATTAAATCCCAGGTCTGAGGAGCGTTTGAACGAAGCGTAATCACAGATCTGCATCCTAATTAAAGAACTCCCGTGCTCACTGCCACCTCCCTGTTTGAAAAGTAAGTGATGCTGAGAAACATCAGCTGTAACAGTGACGGACAGTCAAGAGCACCCGCCAATAAACAAGGAGAAGAGCAGCAGCAGCGTGAGGGGTTCAGGTTGGATGATGCAGGGCTCAGGGAGTATTTTAATGGCACATGCCCCTAAAAATAAATACATGTGAACAGAAACATTAACGATGTGCAAGTAAAGATTACAATCTACTGTAATTGTTCTGCATGAATGGTTGTGATTATTAACAAGTTAGTACTTGGCGTTAATAAATTAGAGATCAATGTAGAGTGTTCTTCTTGCAAAAGCATTTAATGAATGAAAACAATCCACCTAACTGGTAACTGGTGTGGCGACGGAAAATCTCTTCCTGTATGTGTTTCACCTATTATGCATGCACTTATATTACAGTATCCATATTCTCGTATATTAGTATTTGTAACTCAGTCTATTAGATTATGTTTACCATGTACTGATGTGTAGGCTGTGGTATAAGGAACAGCTTGTTAGGTTTATTGTGTTCCCTCGGTTCCCCTTTGACTCTGTTCCAGTAAGTTTAGTCTTTGATGGCAAAGGAGCCTCTGTTCCATAAACATACACTGAGCTAAATTGGTATGCACTCCTTTGTTCTTTGCCAGATGTTACTAACTGCACTAGGCAGTGGATCTCTGGTCCAGCTGTTTATTGTTTTGCACTTCTTTTAATTCACATTTAATAAATCAACCAAAAGACAACAGTTTGTTGTAATTTATTTGTTAAATGCTCCCCAAGGAAAGAGAATAATTTCCATGACAACTGGAATTAATGTTAGGCCTGAGTAACGTTTTTATTTGATCCCCTGAAAATGTCCCTTATTTTAAAATTTCAATGTTGGCAGGTATGGGTTTGACCAATTCTACCTCCTGACTTTCTGCCTAATATGTCACCCGACTTCCTCCTTAGCTGCCAGCTTACGGTCACTAGAGGGCGCTGCTACAATAAACATAAATATGGGTTGTAAGAACGTGCCGCACAAAGGACCTGTAATGTCGTTTGGTGGTGAGGACACTCGGTGTCCATGTTTCTACCGTTTTCTTGTGCACAAGTCTCTCTGAAACAGTGATTTTGATCTTGATGAGACTAAATAATGGATCAAATAAAATGTAATTATTCTGGCTTCATGCTTTTCCTACTTCTTCATGTCTCAGTGTATTTACTGTATGTGATGTCCTGAGGTTTTGTTTTTATACTTTTTGTAAGCAAAATTCAATGAAATGGGAATAAAGATTAAACAATCTCTGTCCAGGTAAATGTTTGTTTCTCTAAATTTAGTTTTTAGAGGCCGACGAGCTGAAAATAATTAGCCATTTGTTTCTGTGTTTTCAGGTGCAGTGGCCGTGCATAAATCCCAAATACCAGGTGAAGAAGAAGAATTACAAGAACTCTGGGATTGTCATTCTGAACCAGTGCAAGGTGACTGACCGACATATTAAAACAGGTGTTTTATTTAAAAAACTAAAATTTGATATGGAGTGCCACAGAGCTCTGTCCTGGGCCCACTGCTCTTCTGTCTTGGCGTCACCACTAGGGGTCCTGAGCGACAGTACTGATGGTCATTACTTTGCAGATGACATTCAGCTATGCGCAGCTGTGAAATGTTCTGCTTCCTTGTTGAAGCATTAATTATAAAAAAGCACTACTTTCTGCGTCGTGGTCCATCCATTAATCCCTCGTTCATTACAGATCTAGAGCAAAATATCTCAGTAGCTTTTGTCCAGGAGACTCATCAACTTTGTTAGAGATGACGTAAATCAAACTTCATACAGCAGAAGTTTTTAAAGTGAGAGGCGGACCTCCTCAGTGAATGGAAATGGAAAACTATTACATTAGCTATGATATACATATACAGTAGTTTGGGGGAGGTTTACTGTCCTTCCCACTTTCCCAGAGTTAGAAACTAAGAAATGCCATAATACAAACCTTTCCCCTGCTTTAGCTCTCTGCGGGTGTGACTGTTCAAGCATGCTGTTACTCATTTATCAGTGTGATATTCTATCATGATGTTGTAATTTTACATGATGATGTGATTTTCTCAAAATGAGTCCCCCCCCACTCTGAGCCTGATATCTCTTCAGCAGCTCTTACAGACACTAAACTTTCCTGTTTTATTCCTGACTATATTCTGAAGGTTTTTACTGGAGGTGGAAAGAGTACAAAAAAAACTTAAGTACAAGTAAAGTTACTGTGTAAAAATCTACTCAAAAGTTTACTCAGTAAAAGTTACTTTTTAATCTCCTAAAACAACTTACATTTATTTAATATCTTATTTATACATATTATACTTAATTATTTGATAATGGAACAAATACATATGGTAATTTCAATTTTAGTTTGTTTGACAGATACAAATCAATGGGGAAACAACAGTAACATTTAATGTTATAATGAGAGGTTTGAGAATGTTTTCGCTTCATTAGGAAACTGTGGCGGAACAGATTAAACTCTGGCCCATACTAGACTGAGAAAACGGGAAACACTGGACTGTATATGAAGTCATATCCCTATTTACATTCAGACAGATGGTCATTTTAATGGGATTTCATAAGCATAACCAGCAGGTTACTAACACCAACTAACATTGTCATGCACCGATGTCTTTTTAGCTATTTGGAGCAAAGCATCTTACCAAACTATGAAAAAATATTTTTAACCACCGATGGAAGCAGGCTGTTATTTACTGACCTCTACATCAGGGGTCCTCAACTACATTTTGTTCTAAACAGACACTGTGGGGGCCGGATTTAATCAAAAAAAATTGCCATATTACGGTTTAATATTTTCAACTTTCACAAAATGAACATTTTTATTAGCTTACGCTATATCAATGTGAACAGACTCCTTGAAAACATGATAGGCCGAAATCCATAGTGATAAGTCTGCATAGGCCTACTTAACTAGGAAATGCTCTCACACCGCAGCCAAGGAGTTCACTGAGTGATGATTAAAAATCTGTAAATATAAATGTAACTGGTATTAATTAACCTGTTTTGAAGCCATTATGCAGCATGAGACACGTGTAGTTACTGGTGTTAACAGCAGACACCTTACAGAAGTCTGGGGCAGCTAAATAAACTATTGTCGGGCATTTATTGGTATTTTCCATAATTCTGTGCGCAGTCATGATCTGACTTCATGCTGCACACAACATGAGTCTGAACAGCGACAGTGAAAGGAGCTGGTTACCTGACTGAAGGTGGAGGCGTGCAGCTCTTTAACAGTTCGCCGTGTCTGCGGCTGCTGACTGCTGCATTTCTCACTGCCATATTTCAAACTGGTCTGCTGTCTAAGAAACGGTTGTTTTCCTGGCACTTTGTTTTACTTAGTAACGTATGTGATTGAAAATGTAGCAAAGTCCAATACTTAAAACATACTTAAGTAAATTAATATTAAGTTATCTTGGATCAAGTGAGTGTCTACAGGATCAAATAACATGATCACACAAGAATTTAGTTAAAACCCTTGTCAGAGCACACAGGGAGAGTGCTAGACATGGATTTTAGGGTTTATAATGAAACATTTCTGCTGTAAACACCTCAAATCAGTCTGTTAATCCACCCTCAGAAGCTTTATGTACTATATTAAATATATTCTATATTAATATTAATGAAGGCAGACAGAGCTGCTGGTCATTGGTTGATCCTTCAGTGAAATAATGAACAAAACTCCTTCATTTAATTGTTAATTTTAGATCTGAAAAGTTCTCTTTTTTGTGCCGTAAAATGTTCGCTGCTTACTTTGGTACCATTTAAAGTTTTTCCACTGGACTTGAACTACTTAGATTTACAGAGGAACTACAACATGGAGGAGTTGTAAAACTTTTGACTACTTTACTAACTATTTTGACTCTAAAAGTGCGACGAAACAACGACGTCTCACTCTGTCTCAGAGGAATTCTGAGATGCTTCATAAATAAGACGTACCGATATTGAAAATCTTAATAAAACCTCGTTACCTTTATCTGCTGCTCTCCAGACATCCACAGTTTTGTCAGTGAGCCTGATTAAGAAACTAAAGGCAGCGAGATTAGCATAAATCACATTATTTAATAATGAGTCGTCAGCGTTAGCAGGCTAATTAGGACCCGAACGCTCTTAACTGCCAAGAAAGTGCCTTTTTAAGACACTGCAGCTTCTCTTTAACAGTATCATCTTAACATCACCCTTCATGGCAGTATTTATAAATGTTTCTACCCTGTTTCAAATGGTTTAGGGCCCTAAAACCTCATTTTCCTAGCACAGATGAAGCTTTTTCTCTGTGTTTTCGGAGGCTGATGGTGGCGTCTGGCCGACAGACCGTTAGAGGAACCAATTATGTGGCTCCGGGCTGCCTGACTAACCTGACATTTCCTGCCAGACGACGCTGACCGAGCGAGCGGGGTCTGGGGAATCCTGCGGCAGAATGAAAGCCAGATAACATTTAGCCAGATGACACTCGACACGTGAAGAGTTCCCGCTTCAGATCGAGTTAACGGCTGCTTGAAAAGCGCAGCGCAGAATGAGGTTTAGCACAACACGACATACAAAGTGTGAGCGAGCTGCTCTGGAGGCTGCGAGGTAATTTGCACTTAATAGATGAGGAGGCAGGAAATGAAACCAAATTCTCCGAGTGCAGGAGGCGAGGCGAGATGACAGAATGAGAGCAGGTTTGCAGGCCGGTCACTAACCAGATGCAGCTCTGTCCTCCTTACATCCGCTGGTAGTTCACAATAAAGATTCACTCTCATTCTGTCAGAGCAGCCGGAGAAAGTGGCGTTTTCAGTTACTTTGCATATTCAGATTATTCTTATGAAATATCAGCTAGTTTAACACAGCTGGCAGTGTACATAGTCTTTAAAATGAGCTCCATTCAAGTGATGAACACATTGATAATTTTGATTAATATAATGTTGTAATGCAGTATTTTATTCATTCTGCACAGTGACTTTTATCCAAAGCGACTTACAGCTGCTATACATGTCAGAGGTCACACGCCTCTGGAGCAACGAGGGGTTAAGTGTCTTGCTCAGGGACACAATGGTAGATGAGTCACAGTGGGGGATTGAACGCGGGTCGCCACCCTTTTTCCACCTCTACTCTCCTTTCTAGACTTTAGTAATCTGAAAATAATTTTCTCTCTCAATTAACCGGTCGTTTGGTTTATAAAAATGTCAAACTAATTTCCCAAAATGACGTCTTCAGATCGCCTGTTTCTAACAAAACCTAAACACTGTGTCAGGGACACTGTTAAGTTAGAGCAATTTATTTGACAACAGGTGAAACTTACAGTTGATGTGAAGTTGGCGAAACAGAGCACGAACATCCATAAATGAACAGGTGATGATCCAGAAATCCACAGAGCAGAATATAAATCTGTAAGTGCCATCCACAAAACACTGGAAAACACCAGGGATGAGGTTTGGAAGACGAGACAGTCATAATAGTGAAACAATGAGAATGAAACTACACGGGAGGGCTGAGGATAACGAGGTGATCACAATCAGGTGCAAACAATCAAGGAAAATATAAAGAGAAGAGGTAAAAGCAGCACGAGACACACAAGGAAGAACACTTTCAAAGTAAAACAGGAACCAAAACCGATGAACAAATGACATAAGGAACACAGAAGCAGGAGGCGAAACATACCGAAGACACAAGAGGACGGGTTCACCAGAAACAACAGCAGCAAAATCCACAACATCAAGAACCTCCACACTGTGACACACTGTGATATAATGTACAACAAGGACGTCTGGATGAAACCTTCTGTGTTTCTGGCTGATATTAAACTCCACATAAAGCACAATGCATGTGTGAAAATGTGTGTCACCAAAACAGGTGTAAATTTGGACAAACGTGCTCTTTCACACACACTGCAGTCCCTATGATCAAACTCCAAAAACACTAGATCCTCTAGAGTAGCCAGACCAGGGCCGGCCCGTGGCATAGGCGAAACAGGCGAGGGAGGGGGGGCGCCACAAAAGAGAGAGTTTTTCACTTAGGGCATGCTAATTAGCAGCAAAGTATCAGGGAAGGTAGTAACATATTATGAAATCTGATTAAATTATGGCATTATTCTGGTAATATTATGACACGTTCTCAACATGTCAGAGAACACAGATACGTGGGAGAGATTCTGAATGTGCATAAAGTTTGGAACATGCTGAAACACAGGAGCCATTAAAGTCCACGAGTCTCTATCTGAATTAAAATGAATGCATTCATTATGGAGGTGACAAGGTGCCACGTGCACATTTAAAGAGGTTTCTTCCCCAAACAAAAAAACCACTAAAGTGGAGGGAAGACTACGTCATGTGTGCTGACTCAGCAGGGATTTTATGATAATAGTTGATCTAAGGCCTGAGAGGCTTACTGCATTTTTAAAATTTAAAATTTTTACCAGCCGCCTGAATTTTGTGTTTCCCTTTACGTAAATAACACCTTAAATTGATACAGAGAAGAAAATTTCACCAGAATGCAGGAAATTAAGTGTTTAATGCTCAAACTGTTTGTGGGGAGGTCCCCCAGAACCCCCATTTAATAAGTGTCCCTTCCAGTGTTCAAATAAAAGTGTGCTCTTGCATTTCTACAAAAAGTCTACCCGACAAATTCACTAGAATGAAAGAAAAATGTCTCTGTATAGTTTCTGGGAGGAACGTATATACCAGTTTATGTTTAGTCTCCCAATTTAGGCTGTGATGTCTGGAGGATGGCAAGTGTGCCGATCACACTTACTTACACATTTGCACATGGGATAAGGGGGGGCGGCAATATAAAATCTCGCCTACGGCTCCAACGCTGTCAGGGCCGGCCCTGAGCCAGACACTATCCGTCTCTCCAGCTCCACGCCTCCAGTTTGTAAAAGCGAGGCTGTGTGAATGAATGAAAACAGCTGATGTGAGTGTGACTTCAGTCGGCGTGTGAACGAACGCTGTTTCATGTCATTACAACATAACAGCCTCTAAATATTCATGTTTTTCTGTCTGCAGATCATCAAGATGCACTCCTTCCTGGATTACATCATGGGAGGCTGTCAGATCCAGTTTACAGTGAGCGCACACACACACACACACACGTTTGTTCCACTATCCCTGTGGGGACATCTCATTGACACAATGCATTCCTTAACCCCTTAACCCTAAACACCACAGCTACAAGCTATCTGATGCTAACCTGAACCCTAAAACCAAGTCTTAACCCTCAGACAGCCCTTTAAACTTGCGGGGTACAGCATTTTGGTCCCCATAAAGCTGTCGGACCCCACAAGTACAGTGGAATCACAGTTTTTAGACCCCGTGAGTACAGTGAAACAAACCCCCCCCCCCCAAACACAAAGGTCATCTTCCAGTCAGAAATTTTTTTCTTGTTATCAGACTGGCTGGTCTCCATGGAAACGGTAACCACGGAGACACGTTCGGCAGCCTCTGTGTCCCAGTTAAACCCAGCAGCTCTCACTGGGGGCCTGACCAGTTTAACCAGCCAGCTGCAGGCTCTCCTCCCCGCTGGTTCTGAACTCACCCTGCAGGGTCGATCTGCGGCCCTTAGGAACAGAAGACGTCCTCGTTGATCTGCACACAAAAACAGTTTAATATGCATTTAATAAACTAATATTCTGCTGAGCTGAACGCTTGTATTTCATCTGAGTCTGGACCCCAGAGGGAGCCGATTACGGCACAGACCCAGCCGGCCGTCAGGTGAAACTTGGCCTAGTTTTTACACAGGCTGAGAAACACTGCCTGTGGACAGGTATGTGGACACCTGTCCTGAGTTTACTTTTGGTCTGGTTGTCTGACCTGGTTTGGTTTAGACTGCAGTAATGTTGTAGTACTCAAGACCGGTCTTGGTTCGGAGACGGGTCTTAAGGCCCCTTTTTGATGGTCTTGGTCTCGTCTCAGACTTGACCGCATTTGTACTCGGTCTTGTCTCGGTCTCGGACATTGAGGACTCAGGAATTTATATCAAGACCAGTCAAGAGCATAACTTTGGGAATATCAATAAATTGCTTTTTCATCATCTGATTTATTTGTTAACATCCAAACTTTGATTGGATGGAAAACTTACTGCTTTAAATGCAGCCAATAACCCTAATTAAAAAATGTGTTGTTCCCGTTAATGACTGCCCCCCCTCCCCGCGATGGTCAGCATGGAAAAGGAGTGTTGAATAAAGATGTTTACGTTGATTTCAGCTCTTAGTGTTCGTATGTGGGTGTTTGGATCTTTCAGATCAGTTTGAGTACCTATGATCTCGATTCACAATTTTATTGAGTATCATGTAATGTTGGGAACTGGTCTTGTCTCGGTCTCGATAAAACTCTGGTCTTGGTCTTGAATTGGTCTAACCCTCCCTAAGTCCTGGTCTCGACTCGGTCTAACCCTCCCTACATCACATTTAGGTCAAGTTATCTAAAGCGACTTCAAGTGCGTTTCAACCATGTGGATACTTTTTGGAAGACAGTCAAACATATGCACGTCTGCTTTTTCTTGATTTTAGCTCAACTTTTAATACTTCAGCCAGGCATGCAGCTGAATGTTAACCCTTTTATCCAGAGGTGTGGACTCGAGTCACAAAAATTATGACTTTAGACTCAACTTGACAAAATCAAAAAACTTGCAACTCGACTTTAACTTGAACAGCAATGACTCGTGACTTCACTTGGACTTGAGCCTTTTGACTCGAGCTGACTTGACACTCCCCATGCCTGAATATAAATTATGATGTAAAAAAACTGCGCAGCGCATCAACATAGCGCGGTGCTCAATTAGACGTGGCTTCCTCCAGCAAGAGGGAACAATCACCCGGCCGCTCCGCGATCTCCTGTCCCTGACCCTGTACGCCCCAGCGACCCACTCCCTCTCCGGTACCTACAATGGGTTGTGTAGCAGGCCTACTACCAGCGTGCTGTGAACCGTTCGTGATCGTTCCATTTGGCTGGAGGAATTTTACGCATAAATCATGCACAACAGCTGGGGCCTGACGCAGCACCACACAACTTTCTAAATTCCTCCACCTCACGAAGAAAAGAAAGGTCAGGTGGAAACAGTGTAGAGAGACTGCTGCAGCTGTTGTGTGAAGCTGCTTCCACCAATTATAAAAACAAGTTAATTAAGATAAAACGATAATAGTGCCGGGTGCTGTTTCTAAACGACACTTGTTTTGTTGTATAAATCCAGCGCACCTCTTTCCTTCACAGCTGATCGAAGCTCTCGTCCCTCCCTAAGATTTTCAGTGTTGCTTTACCTGATCGGTTCTTGTAAAATATCCACGGTGTCTGCTTCTTCTTCTAACGTCAGAGCGATTTATAGTTTTCTCACCTCTGGTTTCTGTCACTACATCTCCCGACAAAACAGCACGGTTTTATTTCAGCGTTCTGTAAAGTAACTTTGTCAACTCGAGTAGCTCACCTGTCACCTGCTCTGCTCCCCTCCATGTACACACACACACACACACACACACACACACACACACACACACACACACACACACACACACACACACACACACACACACACACACCCATCCGTCACCCAAAGCTGTCAACTTGGGGGAAACTGTGCTGCTGTCGTCCTCTTGCACACTAGATGCTGCTTAAAGTTAATAATGTTGGATTATTGTTTCTTATTTTATGGGCTATTTGGGATTTTGGAGTAATGCATATATAGAAGCCTAGTTTTTAAAAAGAAAGTATTACATTTCAATAGTTAATGTTTCCTAAGGCGATGAGTAATCCTGTTAAATAATTGTGATCTCAATATTAACCTTAATAATTAGCAGCCCTACATGAACATTTCATTTAATTCATGAAATTTATTGTGTGAAACTGCGCCTCTGCCTTGTTTCTGTACAGGTAATGCTTCATTCATTTTATTTTTAACTTGAAAAAACTTTTGAAATGGTTTTTAAATTTGGTGAAGAGCGCATTTTGACTTGTTTAGGACTTGAAACTCAAAGATTAAGACTTGGACTCGACTTGGACTTGCCCGTCATGATCGGTCCGGACTTGGGACTCGACTTGGGACTTGAGTTCTAAGACTTGAGACTCGGACTTGTAAAACAATGACTTGGTCCCACCTCTGCTATTATCACTAAACATCTATGGAAACATGTGGTACATCACCTTCATCATCCTTCATGCGCTAAACTGCTTCTACATTTCGAAACAATAACAGACACAGAAAGTTTTTATTTAAGCTGCGGTCTGAACAGCTGAGTCTTCCTGATGTTGATCGGGAGCTCGTCTCACCTTTTGTGGAGTCGGGACAGCAAACAGTGGTGATTCTGTTGAGCGGTAGCTGCCCCTCCCTTTGTAGTGAGCGACCTGATTGGCGGAGCGTTGTGGACGGGCTGGG
The DNA here is from genome assembly GCF_021292245.1 of Micropterus dolomieu. Taxonomy (NCBI): domain Eukaryota; kingdom Metazoa; phylum Chordata; class Actinopteri; order Centrarchiformes; family Centrarchidae; genus Micropterus; species Micropterus dolomieu. The sequence goes on along the minus strand of NC_060152.1, from coordinate 34,328,310 downwards.
GTGTTTGACCCTGTCCTGGATTTCGGATGGGCCTGAGCTATTTGCAGCACATTTGTCAAGTGCCAGTGCCTCGAACCAGATTCGAGCAGCCATAGTGGCCGGTGCAGGGAGCAGGGGAATGGTAAATGGTCTGTATTTGTAAAGCATCTTTTGGATCACACACATTCATACACTGATGAGCGGGCTAAGGTGCCAGCTGCTCACCAGAAACACTTTCACGTACTGATAGAACAGCCATCAGGAGCAATTTGAGGTTCAGTGACTTGCCCAAGGACACTTCGACATGCAGACTGAGGGATCAAAGATTACAAGACACCGGACCAGAACCTGCTCCTGGGTGAGGAGCAGAAGCATCCTCCTGATGTTGTGGAGGATGAATCTGCAGTAGCCGGTCGTCACTGAGGGAAGCCGCGCTCATTGTTCTGTGACAGTGTGCACGATGGGATACACCTCAACTCCCCGTAACGTAGAGGAAAACTGACCTCAGATCTTTAAACGTCCTCTTCTAACAACTTTAAGCACCATGCTTCAGTCCGGCTGTGATACAAACAGGAAGTCAGCAGCAACACTAACACCACAAAGCTGCATCACTTCCTGCAGCGAAGATACAAGATCTGAGCCGCCTCGTTCTCCTCGAATGTTTAAATGTTTAATCACCGTCAGAAAACACTTTCCTACAACAGTCAGGAGAAGACGAAAGAAAAGAGTTTCTGTTTGAAATAACCCGCTGGTGTTTAATCGCCCAGGAGGGTCAGAAACTCACTTTACATGTAAACAAGTGAGGAAGCTTCAGTTCAGTGAGGAAGGCGGTAAGAAGAGGAGTGAGGTGTGTTTTTCTCTGTAGCAGCGTGTCGAATCAGCTGTTTGTTTGTCGGTTCATGTCGTCTCCAGAGGAAACTCCGTCTGTGTGTACGCAGGCTGCAGGATGTTTTAGTTGGAAAAGATGTTTCTGTCAGAGATGAAACTTTCTTTCTTCTTGTATTTAAAGACTAACACACCATTCTCTCTAGAGCCTCATTTTCCACTCAAGTTCTGCTAAAGTTAGAATAGCTGAATGATTTATTGCATGTACCTAAATACCATATATGTTTCAGTGTCAGTCCTATTATTACATTTATACACATATATACTGTGTTGGGTAACAGAAAAGCTTTTTGTTCCTGGTGGATTCAAGTCTACAAACTTCTTCTTGTGAGGCGCTTTGGGTTTCATAGTATTTGTATTTTTCATATGTACATATACAGTAATGTAAAACCATAAATACACAACACACACACACACACACACACACACACACACACACACACACACACACACACACACGTATCTCTGACACAAGCTCATTAGTGTAACAAGCGAATTATTCCACTTCATCATCAGTGAGATGTAAATTATATTTCATAGTTCGGTGAAGAGTTGTCACAAGGACGCTTAGTCAAGAATCCTTGGCGCTTGCTTTTTAATGCCTTGGGTTCTCTTTAGTGTATTTTTTGGACGTGTAGGGGTCTGGAGTCAAGTCAGCAAGAATACATATACAACATCCGGTTAGACTTTCAAAATAAATCTCCTGGTGATGTTCTGAAATGGCAGAGTTTGGTTAGGTTTACAAAAACAGCATGGTTTGGGTTAAAATAACGACATAACTTTGGGCCCTTTTCACACCTACCTCCTTAGATCCGGCCTTTGGACTTGATTCAAACCAAAATTACAGGTTTGAAACCTCCCCACGACCAGGGTGCCGACCAAACAGCCAAAATTTGGTCCAACAAAAAGAGGTAGTCTCGGTCCGAATCAAAAGTACCAGTTGTTCCCGAGTAAACCAGAAACAACAGAGAGAATTTAATCTATTGTATTTCTATGCACTGAGAAATGCACTGAAATAAAGACACAATTATAAATCGCCCGTGACAGCTCATCTTTTGAAACAGACAGCCACTATGGAAGCGAACTGCCGCTCACCTCTTTGGTCTCTCCCCACATAGAGGTGCCAGGGCTCAAAGGATAAAAATAACAATATAGTGGCAACGATATGCATCTGTTCATTTATTCTTGTCAAGGCCATCAAGCAAGTGACAACATGCTGACATCAGACACACGTCCTTTTACAAACCAATCAATGTTGAGTATTGGCAGCCCACACTGATGATGCTGAATCGACGCTGAAAGTCTGTCACGTAAAGTTCTTTCGTGCAGTTGCATGATTGCAATGTGAAACCAAACCTAAACTAACCGAATGTATTAAAACATTTGGTTCAGACTAGGGCTGAACAATTAATTGTTTTCAGATCGAAATTGCGATTTGAAAGAACGTGATTAGCTAATCGTGAAGACGGCGATTAAAATGTAGGTTAATAATGCGTCTGACCTGTTTTAAACAGTCATGCAGTTACAGATTCATGCCATTGTCATCCTTGTGTAACAGACTTGTTCGCCAATCACAAGCTCCATGCGCCTCCTGTTACGCCATGCGCCTCCTGTTACGCCATGCGCCTCCTGTTACGCCATGCGCCTCCTGTCACCGACACAGGCAGCGGCCGAGCCGCGGTTTTGTCCGGCATCAACTCACACTGACGTTTCAGCAGCGGAGCGTTTAGCCTGCACGTTGTTAACGTGTTGTTAATTTGTCAGTTTGTGAACTACAGATAACCGCTCTCTGTGGCTGCGTTACATAGCCACATGGAGCATTTCAGAATAAGAGCGTTTTGCCTGTCGGATTTTCCTGACTTGTTCAGATGTTGCTTATTGGTTCAGTTGTCATTGATTTTTGTGCTTCTATTATGGTTAAGTAGCTACAAAGTTAAATTGTGTCCTTTTTTTGTCTGTTTAACTGTATTTATTGTTGATGTACGATTGCAAGACTACAGAGGGTGTTTTATTTTGAAAATTGACTGGATTCTCTATACTGTTCTGTGTCTGACTTCCTGCCTGGTTCATCTACTTTGTGCTGCTTAATGCAGCTTCAATCAAAAATAGACCGGCAGTGAATACTGAAATTTAGCAAAACTTATCATATCTGGCAGAAAAATCGCAATTCGGCCTTGGTGCGGACTTTCAGGTGTGAAAGGGCCCTTAGGCTATTTATGTAACTAAAAACTATCAATGTTGACGTTGTGTTTGGCTAGTTGAAAAGTAGTTGAGCTAGTAGTTAATGCTTTGCACAGAAGATGGTCTCAAACATCACACGGCCTTCATTTGAAGTGAATGAGACGCAGAGCATTACATACAAGACAGAAACGTAACATTTAAAGGGTTAAAGCTTGTCTCTGATTGGTTGTCGTGTCTCCAGGTAGCCATCGACTTCACGGCCTCCAACGGAGATCCTCGTAACAGCTGCTCTCTGCACTACATCCACCCGTACCAGCCCAACGAGTACCTGAAGGCTCTGGTGGCTGTGGGAGAGATCTGCCAGGACTATGACAGGTCGGCCTGCACCTGACCACGACACAACACAGCAGCCAATCAGATTAGTCCATTCATTAAAGTAAAAATACACTCAGACTGATTATACAGCAGGTTAAAGTAAAGGCAGTTTGATGTTAATGGCCTGCGTGGTTATAATCTTAATATCTTCTGTTGTTGTACTGTGAAGAAATGTTTTATTCAGACACACAAGAACTGATGAAGATGAAGCACACACACACACACACACACACACACACACACCCCTTCATCTTAATTCTCTTGGTATCTCGTATTTGGTTTTAGAAGCTGCCCGTTTCTAATTTGCTTCAGGCTTCACTTTCTGTCCCACGCAGACTTTTCTAATATTACATTTCTGTGAAGGTTGTGTTTTATTCTCTGTGAAGTTAAAACATGTTGAAGGTCTGAGATCGTTCTTTCTTAGGGGCGTTATTAGATTGAAATGAGGAGTTTAATCTGAGAAACACTATTTGAAACTAGAAAGCAACTGTGGACTCTGCATCGACTCACACAAAGTGACAGATCTTTGGGGAAAACATATACATAAGGTTCGAGAATATAAATAGTGGACTTTAAACTGAGGAATGACCATGGTGCGAACTATGGGGGAGCCAGCTCACATCAGCTCCCCTAAAAGCATGATTTGTGATATTTCGGGGGGTCTCTAAAGTATTGACATGCTTTACTGCCATTAATCTCTATATATCTCTGTCATCATGGATCACGCGGAGCTTTGGACGAGAGGGTGGAGCTAGCTGGCTTGGTTAGCAAGGTGCATCTGTAATTCACGTTAACTGTGATACTAGCTGGGATGCTAATTTTGACTAGTGACGTACTTATAGCTGACTCCTGATGAGCTTTTTCAGCTGGTTAAATGTACTCAGAGCAGCAGATACGAGTCGCCTCTATCCTGATTGACAGGTCGCCAAGGTAGCGACTTGTCAATCAGCTTGTAGCCCCGCCCTAAAGCCTCCCCTGCTTCCTGGTCTCTGTTCCTCTAAATGGGACCATAATTTACTAAATGAACATCATGCTGTGTTGAAGAAGACTTGAAACTAGCGACTGAGACCAGAAACTCATCAGGAAAGTGTTTACTGAGGGAATAAATCAGAAATTATTTCTGCAGCCGGTGGAGTCGCCCCCTGCTGGCCTCTAGAGAGGACACAGGTTTAAGTCGCCCCCTGCTGGCCTCTAGAGAGGACGCAGGTTTAAGTCGCCCCCTGCTGGCCGCTAGAGAGGACGCAGGTTTAAGCCGCCCCCTGCTGGCCTCTAGAGAGGACGCAGGTTTAAGTCGCCCCCTGCTGGCCTCTAGAGAGGACGCAGGTTTAAGCCGCCCCCTGCTGGCTTCTAGAGAGGACGCAGGTTTAAGGCGCCCCCTGCTGGCTGCTAGAGAGGACGCAGCTTTAAGTCGCCCCCTGCTGGCCGCTAGAGAGGACGCAGGTTTAAGCCGCCCCCTGCTGGCCGCTAGAGAGGACGCAGGTTTAAGCCGCCCCCTGCTGG
>NC_060152.1:34318914-34323290 GCF_021292245.1 Micropterus dolomieu | reverse complement strand
GCCCCCTGCTGGCCGCTAGAGAGGACGCAGGTTTAAGGCGCCCCCTGCTGGCTGCTAGAGAGGACGCAGGTTTAAGGCGCCCCCTGCTGGCTGCTAGAGAGGACGCAGGTTTAAGGCACCCCATGCTGGCCTCTAGAGAGGACGCAGGTTTAAGGCACCCCATGCTGGCCGCTAGAGAGGACGCAGGTTTAAGGCGCCCCCTGCTGGCCGCTAGAGAGGACGCAGGTTTAAGGCGCCCCCTGCTGGCCGCTAGAGAGGACGCAGGTTTAAGGCGCCCCCTGCTGGCCGCTAGAGAGGACGCAGGTTTAAGTCATTGGCTTCACTTTTCAGACCTGGAGCTTCCCGGTTGGTGTTGAACCCAGAAGAATCCAGGAAATAAGGACAGTACTGACAAAAGTCCACATGGTGGCGCTGTCTACGCCAAAAGCTAATCAGTTCTTCATTGGCCCACAAGATAACTTTTTAAAATGATAACAGACAGATACTCTGGATTTAAAACTAACAAGTCCTCAAATTAGGTCACTGGTCAAAACCTGGTCTGCATCCTCTTTGGTTAAGAGGTTTGGTTGTTTTAGTCAAATAAATCTACTCGTCAAAGGTTCAGGAAAGATTTTTCTTCAAGGTTAAAAGGAATCCATTGTTGTTGATGCGAGCGATTCTGTGATGTCACATCAGCATAAAGGAATAGTTCAACATGCGGGGAAATGTTCTCATTCGCTTTCTCTCAGAGTCAGATGTCTCAGTCTCATGTGCATGTTCAGTACAGAGCTGGAGTCAGGATATGGTTAGCTTAGCTTAGCATAAAGACTAGAAACAGGGGGAAACAGCTAGCCTGGCTCTGTCCAAAGTAAAAAGACAAATACACCGACCAGCACCTCCAAAGCTCCCTGATTACTGTGCTGAAATAAAGTGTACACAAACAGAAATGTAGAAACAGTTTGTGGTTTGAAAGGATTAATTATAGTTATCTATATCTGAACAAACGACAGCGTAACCATCCGCCCAGTGCTCAGGTAACAATAAGACTAACAGCAGAACATAAATAAACACGCTTCATTTAAATTCTTTGACTCCTTTTCGTTTGTTTGATCCGAGCAGGAAGTAATCACCTCTCACCTTCACAGACACTCCCACAGCCAATCAGAAGTAATTTCTCTGCTTTGTGTTGAAGTAGCGGCGGTCTGAATGAGCTTGTTAACGCCCGCTGGCAGCCAATCACAAACCCTCCTCCAGCATCTCGTTTCCATTTTGACCCTCAGACTGTTCTGTTTTTTTTTTTTTTCTCCTCGCAGTGACAAAATGTTCCCGGCGTTTGGCTTCGGAGCTCAGATCCCTCCTGACTACAAGGTAATTTAACTGCTCCGCTCGCCGTCTCTCCCAGCATGCTCTCTGTCAGCGGGGGACGCCCGGGGAGGGGGGAAAAGGTGGACCCTGCCAGTCGCCGATGATTACCAGCCGGTCTCCTCCTCCTCCTCGTCACCCTGGGGTGCCGCTGGTTGGATTGTAACCCTCTCCCCACTTCCCTTCCTTTCCCATGATGCCATGCAGCGCCCGGCGGCTGCTTGTCTGATGCTGCATTCACATCATATGCAAAAAAGTACTGATGATCTCTATTCAAGCGTTCAACTACTTAGAAACACTAAGTTTTAAGGCAAGGCAAGTTTATTTGTATAGCACATTTTAACAACAAGGTCATTCAAAGTGCTTCACATAAAACATAAAAGCAACAGGGAAATATAGAAAATTTTTAAAAGTTAAATAGAAAATAAAAACAAGCAGGTCTCTCACTTATTTTACTCTTTGATTCCCCATCTCCCACTCTATCCTTTTTTTCCCTTAACCCTAAGGGGACTCTAAGGACAGGAGGAGATCAAAGTTGAAGGCAGCTTATGTCACTTTGGAACGAATGAAATGTTGAGTTCATCAGTAATAAAACATTTCAACATATGGACACTTGGTCAAGACCCCTTGGCGTCGCTTTTTAACACCCAGGGTAGCCCGATGCATCGCTTTTGTACATGTAGGGCTCCGCCGTCAACTTAGCAACAATAAATATGCAACGTCCGGCTACACTTTCCAAATCAAACGTTGTGAAACGTCACAGTTTAGTTAGGGTTAGGCACCATAACTGTTGGTCAGGTTTAGGAAAAGATGATGGATTTGGTTAAAATAACTAACGTAACATCACTAAAAGGAACCCTTGTTGACTTTTTCTTTAGGAGCAGGAAATGACCGGTCACCTGGGTGTTTATGACCAACCGACCACCTCCTTACTCAGACTTTTCTGTTATTTATATAGTACATTTTTTATGTTTTATTTTATTAGGTACCGATACATCTAACACTGATAAAACAGCAATCCAATGAGTGTTTTTAGCGGTTGCTAATTTGCAACACCCGTCCCTAAGAGTTGAACAAAGGCACCAAAGGGCTTCCCCCAGTGTGTTGACAGACCGTACCAGACCCTGAAAGACATGACGAAGCGTAACTATTTGTGAGAACGGGCTGAACATTTCTGCCCTGCTGCTACGGTCTTTCTTAGTCTAGTATGACCAGTAGCTAATGTTGGCAAACTTTAGTTAGATATTGTTGTGTAACATATTACTGAGCCAGTCGTCTCAGGGGTGTTTATGTGACATAGATAGCCTACTTGTGGGTTCGTAGCGTGAGATCCTCGGCGAAGGGCTTTCATTTATCCCGAGGCGCTGCGAGGAGCTGCCTGAGGAAACTAGGTCAGCAGAATCACTGACCTCATTTCAATCTCTTCTTAAAATGTACTTCTATCAAAGAGCTTTTCCTGGTTCTTCAGGTTTCAAGCTGTTGATGAAGAACTTTGTAACACAGATTTAGAAAGGTGCTCCACAATTAAAGATTATTATTATTACTACTTTATCAATTCTCTGTTTTACTGTATACAACAGTCTGTCAAAGGCTGTGATTTTGCTCAATAAAATGTGGCAGTCCTTTAAAGACGGGAGGCATGGCACAGCCTCCGTTGTTGGATAAAGGTCTTGCTGCCCAGCCCTGGTGCATTTTCGACCCAGTCTGCAGTCGGGGTCCAGTACAGACCTCTAGACCTGCTACGCTCACATATTTTTCATGATTTTGACACGAAAAAAATCCTAGAAATGATCATTTCAATTTCAAGTTTTATAATAAAAGGAAAGTCAAAATGTGAGGGCGTTAAGGGAAATTCAATGCAAAATTATCTCGTAATTCTAATTGTCGACCTGTTCTCATCCCAACTCGTCACATATGGACACTCGGTCAGATGTCTTGGCATCACTTTTTAACACCATGAGTGTTAAACATGCAATGTCTATTTAGACTTTCAAAATAAAACTAATGGTTAATGTTGTGAAAGGTCGCAATTTGGTTAGGTGTAGGCATAAAAACTACTTAAAATAAGTACATTACTTAAGTGACTTCACTTAAAGGAAAAATAAATAAATAAAAAGGAAACAGAAATACTCCAGAAGTCCAAACAAGGGCAGTGAATCCAAAAAGCGGAATAAAAGTCCAAACCAAGTACCAAAAGCCACAGTGGTACAAACATAGAGACAAGCAAGGCAACCATGAGGACACGACAAAGACTGAACACGACAGAGCACATTATGTGCACAGGACAAACGAGCAGGGAGGGAGCGAACAGGTGAAGCACATTGGGGTAATCAGACAACAGGAAACAAAGCTAGACAAAAGGCGCCTTCACGCTGCCTTATTTTCAAGGAGTATTACACCAATATGCCGGTACAGAGTCAGAAAGGGCGGCCTGATTTGACCCGCCTCTGAGCCTGGAACGTTGGTGTTGTGTTACACGATACGGCCTTTTTCTACGCCTCTGGTTACGGAACGCCGCCGCTATGTGAACGCACCCGTGTTTGCAGAATAATGCCGAAAACGTTTGTTCAGTATTAATGAGCAAAAGATATTGGCGGATATTCTTTCCGCGTTTTCACTGTGTGAAAGTGGCTTAAGACACATGAGAACAAACACTACAAAATAACACAGGAAGTAAAGCACGCAAAACATCCACAAGGACAAATCTCGGAAAATAAAACAGGGAACAGGGAACGTGAGAGCATAACCATGGACAAGGAACGAGAATACAGGGACAGGGAGTGATAACACTGACACACTTGGGGAAGGGCATAAACTAAAGAATACAACAGGAGAACACTTCCTTTAGTTTCCATGATAGACATCAAACCTTTTTCTCTTTCCAATATGAAGCGAACGCAGCATCAGTCCCTGGAGTGATTGACACTTCCTGTACAGCAGCGGCCCCCTGAGTTTCACCTCCAAGTCAGGTAAAGCAGGAGGGGGTCACCTGCCCTGTGTTTTAATAAGACGGGAGGGGGGGGGGGGGGGCGGTC
>NC_060152.1:34315494-34318894 GCF_021292245.1 Micropterus dolomieu | reverse complement strand
ATGGGGGGGGGGGGGGGGGGGGGGGGTCAGTCAGCTGCTCAGATCACATGTCAAGAAGAAGATGAAGATAGAAGAAGGTGAAGAGAGAGCGAGGGTCCTTACATCATTGTTGAAGCTTTCTTTTTTTTTGGTGCGGAGATCAAACAGACTTCCTGTACCTCCCCCCTCTCCTCCCCTCCCCTCTTTCCTCCTCTCCAGGTCTCCCATGACTTTGCAGTGAATTTTAACGAGGAGAACCCGGAGTGTGCAGGTAGGTGCTTTGATTTCCTGCTCTCTTTGAAAAAAGAACTCACTCAAATATTTGTTGGCGAGCCTCAGAAGTCAGTGTGCGGGGCGGGGGTGGGGGGGGGGGTGCTTTGATCCAACAATTAGTTTGATGATGACGAGTCTGCGGGTCAAAGCAGCTCCATCAGTCTCTAATGATGGAGGAGCTGGTGACGTCTCCAGGTGACTCCAGCTCAGGTGCAGGTCTTTGTCTGCAGGGTGAGAATATAACTGTAGTGTCCTATTAATTTAGTTAACCAGAATCAGTCCGAGCAGAGGGAAAAGAACGCAGCCTTGAGGGGATCCGGTGCTGATGGTCCTGGAATCAGAGACATGTTTTCCCAGCTTCACTTGCTGCTTCCTGTCTGTCAGGCACGCTTAGCTGGGATGATGTTGTAGAAAGCAGAGCTGAAATCCACAAACAGGAACCTGGCGTAGGTTCCTGGGGATCCAGGTGCTGGGGGATGAAGTGAAGGGCCACGTTTACTGCATCATCTACAGACCTGTTGGCTCTGTTGGTGAACTGCAGGGGGTCCAGGAGTGGGTCTGTGATGGATTTAAGGTGGGACAACACAAGGCGCTCAAAGGTCAGGGCGATGGGTCTGTAGTCGTTTAGTCCTGTGGTCCTTGGTTTTTTGGGAACAGGGATGATGGTGGAGGCTTTGAAGCAGGCTGGCACATGGCATGTCATGGATGGGGAGACAGAGTCCGGTCCAGCTGCTTTGCGGGGCTTTTGCCTCTTGAACAGTCTGTTGACTTCCCTCTCTGAGATGGAGAGAGGAGGGGAGGAGGTGGTGCTGGCCAGCTCTGAGGAGGCGGGGAGGAAGTGGTGGAGTATGGCTGAAGCTGATCACGGGGGATGGTGTCCGATAGACTCATTAGGAAAGTGTTTACTGATGTAATAAATGGCAGTGAACAGATCAGCTGTTCACATATCCCTGTGATGAAGGTTAGTTTTAAAGGAACCAACAGTTTAAAGTTTAACTAACAGTTTGCTAATGACTCCTAGTTTTATCCTAACAAAGTTACCTGGGGACTGCACCACGAAGCGAGTTCAACATACCCAGGATCTCTTTCAGTTATCTGGCTTCACTAACCCTAACAATCGCCATCGGGATAAGCGGTACCACGAAGCTGGTTATCAACACGGTAAGTCAAACCAGGGTTTCCCAATCCAGCCGTGAGCGCGTTCACATAAAAGAGGCGGAGTTAGCAGCATATAGCTACTAACCTAAAATAAATAGTTCATATTAAAATCTCTCTCTCTCTATGAGACGCTCTGGGGCGTCTCGTACAGACCGGAAGTGCTAGCGAGCTACGTTCGTGTTAAAGGTGTTGACATCCCCCCAAACCCAACCCTTACCACAACCGTCAGAAATGTTAGTGCCTAAACCTAAGTCACCGACTTTATGCATGTCGACCAGCTAACCCTACAGCTGTGCACATTGGGTGCTAGCAGGTAGCGTTAGCCACCTTTGTGTTGCTGGGACGTAGCAAACGGTGGCGTATCATACGGACGCTGAAGGGTACCTTTAGCGTAAAATACTTATGCTTTGTCACGCTGTCTGAAAGAATCAGAGATGAGAACGTGTTGGAAATGAAGGCCTACATGAAGAGTCAGTATAAGATTAGTATATTTTTTTGAGCTTTGAATCATGCAAAGCTGCCATACAGGAGTCACAGCACTACAACTAATAGGTGTCCTTTAATGAGATCAACACAGTATGTTTATTTTGATGACCAAATATTAAAATACTTTAGCTGCATCACAACCTGCCCCCCTAAACTGGGCAAAGAACACTTATTTACACCCACAGTCAAATAAAAGAAATTACAGCAAAAGAAAATAAACTAAATACAACCCTCCCACGGGGGATTTGACTCCATTATACCATTAAAAGTTTGAGTAATCGCCGTCTCTGGGCAAATATTCTTTAATCCTTTTATAATTGATCAAGTTTAAAGAACCTGGGCAGGGAAACAAGAAAACATAATCTATCTTTTCACAGCTTTATTCTACAACTTCATCTCTTTTTGAAAAGTAAAAATAAAAAAGCGCGAGGTAATTAAAAATCTTCCTGCATCCCCTGCTAATCAAATCATCTGTATTGATCAGTGCTGAGCTCTGATCAACTGATGGCTCCTCAGTCTGTCTGACCTGCGGACTCAGGGAGCTGGAAACCAGAGATGATACAGAAACTCTGGACTTTCATTTAGGAAACTGAGGTTTGAGTCCCGTGTGGAAGAAAGTCAAAGATGACATTGATTGATCCAAGTTACATAACATTTGTAGATGACTTATGTCACAACCCGTTCTCACATGGACGCAACCCACTGGCATCAGTTTTTAAACACACTAGGAAGCCCCTTAGCGTCATAGTTCAACACACTGGAGAAGTCCTGTATCGTCATTTATGAACGCTAAAAGCAGGTGTAGGATATTTAACACCGAAGTCTGTGGAAGGAGGTGGTTGAGGGGGACAGGTGGGCCACAAACTGGATTTTCATCCAGGAAACCGGTATTTACGTCCCGTGTGAAACAAAAAGTCAACATCGAGTTTTTCATTTAAGTTACATAGATTATGTAAATCAAGTTATTTTAACCCAGACCACAATCTTTGCAACGTTTAACACTAACCACTTTTATTTTCAAAGTTATTGCTAATTTGACCGCGGAGCCTTATATGTCCAAAAATGATGCTAAATGGTACCCAGGACTTTAAAATCCTGACTCCAAGTGGTCTTGACCAAGCGTCCAAATTCCGAGTTGGGAGTGCGAGTGTTGTATGTCATGTGAATTACTTAATATACTTATTTTAACCCAAACAATGATCTTTTCCTAAACATAAACAAACTACCATGATGTTTACCACATGTTAAACATCATGTGACTTAGGTCACTAACTTACATAAGGTGCTGAAGGTCTGGTACGCCTGTCGCTGGCCAGCGCTCGTACATATTAGTGCAAGAACAGAGAACTGAGGTGTGGACCCAAATGCAGACTGTAGGCAAAGTGGTTGCAGTTCAAATAAGATATTTATTCACACAAAAAAACTTACTGAAGCAGGCACAAGGAAAGAGTCCAGTCAAAAGTAATCCAAACTGAAACCGTAGGGAAAAGTTCACGGCAACATA